>NC_045707.1:22333501-22428637 GCF_009834535.1 Camelus ferus
CACCCCTCCCTGTGCGCCTCCCCAACTGCGCAGCCCTGGCCTCACCCTCCGGCTCCCTGACCTGCGCGCCCCCACCAGCGCCCCCTTACCTGCCTGGCGGCTTGCAGCGGTGGCGAACACAAGCGGCGGCCCGGACCCCAGGCCGTGTTCCTCCTCGGGAAGCCGGTCCAGGAACACCTGGCTCCCTCCAGCTTCCACAAGCTCTGCGCCGGTTCCGTCGTCCCAGCGTGCGTGTCCATGCGCGTGCGCGCCCCTCCTCCTCCCTCCCGCAGTGGGGACACCCAGGCCGCGGCTCCTGCTGTACCGGACTTGGCAACTGAGGCCTGGAGGAGCCGGGTGTGCCCGGTGGAGGGGCAGACCCACCCCTCCGACCCACCGCCGGCCCAGGCCCGGTCCCCATCCCCAAAACGGCCCCACTCCGCCACCAACGGGTCCGGGCACCCAACTAGAACCACCACCGGCCAGGGCCAGGCCACAACCATCAGCCCCACTCCCACTGCTTGCCTCCCCCGCCACCCCACCCCCATCACTGCCCTCTCAACGCTTAATTCTGTATTTTTATAGACATAAACTTCTTAGGCCAGTGGCCTTCACGTTGGAGCACACCTCGGGGTACACAGAGACTGAGCAGGGCACGTGGGAACAGGTAATATGGGAGACAGGATTTCCAGATCTCCATTTCCCACGTGTGTTACTCCTCAAAGCAGACCCGTGACATGAGGCTGTCCTCTGTCTGCTAGCCTTTCATGCGAGCTTTTTTCACACTCGATTAAAAGCACCACCAAATCTTCATCGTCTGCACTACACTGTCCCCACAATGTAAGGACAATGATCCAATGTGAAGTATGGATGTTGATATTGGTGTAGTCAGTCTGATGAGCAGTAAACACTTCTGTAGATTAGGTGATTTCCATTTTTTTTGCTTTTAGCAAAACTGAAGGGGGACCTAATGACATTGTTTTCTGAATTTACAATAAGAGTAGTAATTAATATTATCATTATATATTATTTTTAAAATCACATAGCTATCACCAAAATAAAGTTATAGTAGTAATAGTTTATTACTTTATAAATAATACTTTATTATTGTTGTTTTTTTTTTTTTTGATGATAGGTCTCTGTGTGATTTTTTTTACCTCTATCTTGGAGGGGATATAGAAGAATTCTGTTACATTGTTGTAAAATATCTCTTTCTTGCCTTCTCTAGTTTTAAAACCAAAAAATTTGAAAGAACGATGATGAGTTGTCTGGCTGTGCTCCCCAAGATCTCCCTGACCTAATAAAGGCTGTCCTCCCCCTATTTCCCACATCCCCCAGCAGGCTCCAGAACTCCAGCTCCCTCGCCCACAAGATGACGAATCTCTCCCTCAAGGGCCGCTACCTATTCCTGCGCCCCTTAGGAGCCTCTGCCCCTGCATTCAGGGCTCTCCGAGCGACCAGCAGCACAGCTAGCCAGCCACAACTTCGTCCGCTCACCCTCTACCCACCTGGCCATTTATCCACAAATTACCTGTTGCTCCACTGATATACCCATTAACTGAGATGGATAGTTTATCCATCTCCCTGTCTCCTTAAGACTTACTGAAAGCATACTTGGAGATGGAGGAGGGTCTGCATTAAAAAGGGTCATGGGAAGGGAGAAATGGGGAGTTGCTGTTCAACTGGCATAGAGTTATATTCCTTTTTCAATAGAGAAAAAGTTCTGGAGATGTGTTACACAACAAGGTGAAGGTACTAACACCACCAAACTATATGTGAAGAAATGGCTAGGATGATAAATCTCACCATGTATATTTTTTACCACAATAAAAAATAAATTTTATTTTAAAGAGAGCCTCATCCCCTCTCTATGACCCAGAAGGGCTCCCTGTCCTCTCTGCGAGACTTTGAAAAAGATAACTGTGGCCTCAGGGTCAGTGTCTCTCTGAAGATTGTCCCAACTCTGCCAGGATGCATCGGAGGTAAAGAGAAGCTGAAGAGGGAAACTGATGGAGGCAGAGTGGAAACAGGGTGATGGGAGCTGAGGAACAGAGAAGGGAAGAGTCGATGACCCAGGAGAAACTCCTCTCTCCACCCTCACAGATGGTATCTTGGGCAGAATGTAACTAGGAGACAGAGGAGAAAGGCACTCACAGTGTGGCAAAGATGAGGCGGGTGAGGAGGCACAGGGCAGGGTGAAGAAGAATCGCAGCTTTACTCGGGGAAGGAGAGGAGGCTGGGATTGCCACTCGTGTCCACTTACAAGAAATCCAAAAATACATAGTACATGGCAAGACCCATTAAAAAGTCCATGCCCTTAGCCACTTATTCCCTTGGGCAGAATTTCCAGGAGTGGGATAAGTTAATAGAAACAAAATGAGGCATTTACGAAGATATTGTTTGCATCATTATCTAAAATAGCAAAGAAAAAAAAAGAAAGAAAGAAAGAAGAATCCAAGTTGCCCTGCAGGATCTTACAGTGGAGACTCTGCACCCAGGCACAAGTAATGTCTCATGAGAGCACGCAGGAAGATGCTTTCTTTAAATACTGGGAGGGCTGTCTGGTGCAAAAGGGCTTAGACATTCTATAAAATACTAAGAATTTAGCCAAGATCTATATAACGAAGACTCTTCCCACAGGCAGAGGAGGCCAAAGCTAAAGGGGGCTACCTCAATAGATGGTGAGTTCCTGTCCCTGCAGATGTTCAAACAGACACTACAGCAACCTACTAAGATGTTGCAGATAAGACTGGAGCATTGTCATGCTGAACTGTATGACCTTTAAGGTCACTTTTAATCCTGAATTGCCTTGAGTAATTATTTCTAACCATGAGGAACAGAGAAGCTGCGATGGGGGAGGTAGACCTTGAGTTGAGCTTGAAGGATGAGTGGGATTTTAAGAGAATGCATAGTAACATGCCCTGTGGGGGGCACTCCCTAGGGAAATGCATGGAGACCTGGGAGAACAGAGTGTGGACAGCTGGTACAGCTGATCACAGGGCCCAGCTAAGAGGAGAGCAAAGGACAATGTGCAACATGGCCAGTCTCTGCCCAACTCCTGCTCACAGGGCAGGTGACAGAACCTGATAACCTACAAAAAGAGTCTGTAGAATCCCAAAGTGTGATACAACTGGGCAGTATTATCACACACAGTCACATCATAGCGTGGCATTCGAAATCCACAGCCCACCGCAGTGATCACTAGAGATAGGCTTGGGACAGTCCCTGACTCAGTCCACAGCAGAGGTTTCTGTATAGTTTCTTCCAGGCTGGGGTTTCCGTCCCAGGAGTACAAAGAGGGGTAGGACATGGCAGCTGCTCCATCCCTGCTCTGGAGAAAGATCCCAAGTATACACAGGAGTCAGGCCCTGCACACAGGACCCAGAGCACAGGGAACAGTGGGAAATTCATGGAACTTGGAGTCAAGAAACCTAGATTCAAGTCATGCCTGCCACGCCCTCCCTATTACCTCCAGCAAATTATTTAACCCCTTGGAGACCCATGGTCTCATCCATAAAGTGGGGATCCTAACCCTCTCCATTGATTCGAGAGGGACTATATGAAAAGTGCTTTACTAAGTTACACAAATGCTGATTGTTCCTCTATAAACTTCTCTTTATTGGCTGTGCCACAGGTCCTAGCCTGAAGTGATGGCTAATGCGAATCAGACTCTGCCTGCATTCCTCTTTCTGGGATTCTCTGACCTCAAGGCCCTGCAGGGACCCCTGTTCTGGGTGGTGCTTCTGGTCTACCTGGTCACCTTGCTGGGCAACTCCCTGATCATCCTCCTCACATAGGTCAGCCCCGCCCTGCTGTCGCCCATGTACTTCTTCCTGCGCCACCTCTCCGTGGTGGAGATCCTCTACACCACCGACATCGTGCCCAGGACCCTGGCTGACCTGGCCTCCCCGCACCCCCAGGCCATCTCCTTCTGGGGCTGTGCAGCCCAGATGTACAACTTCATTGGCCTGAGCATCTCAGAGTGCTGCCTGCTCACAGCCATGGCCTATGACCGCTACGTCGCCATTTGCTGGCCCCTGCACTACTCCACCCTCATGAGCCGGCGGGCCTGCGCGGCCATGGTGGGCATCTCCTGGCTCATGGGCATCATCACGGCCACCACGCACTCCTCCCTCATCTTCACCCTGCCTTTCCCCAGCCGCCCAACCATCCCACACTTCCTCTGCGATATCCTGCCAGTACTGAGGTTGGCAAGTGCTGGGAAGCACAGGAGTGAGATCTCTGTGATGACAGCCACCATGGTCTTCATCATGGTCCCCTTCTCTCTGATTGTCACCTCTTATGCCCACATCCTGGGTGCCATCCTGGCAATGGCCTCCACCCAGAGCCGCCGCAAGGTCTTCTCCACCTGTTCCTCCCACCTGCTCGTGGTGTCCCTCTTCTTTGGAATGGCCAGCATCACTTACATCCGGCCCCGGGAAGGCTCCTCTGTCACCACGGACCGCATCCTCAGCCTCTTCTACACAATCATCACACCCGTGCTCAACCCCATCATCTACACCCTTCGCAAAAAGGAGGTGACAAGGGCCCTGCGGCACGTGGTGAAGAGGCAAGTCCCCTCACCCTGAAGGGACTCAGGAGTTGTCTGCTGACTCACTGTCTGCTCCTCCTCTCAGCCTTCAGGTGCTGGACTTAAACCCTAGCCTAACAGAAACCACGCAGCACCTCAAAGAGATGAGGCCTCCTCGCACAAAGTGTTGGAGTTAAAACAGATAAATGTGTATCTTATCGCCTCTCCCACACTCCAGACTCACTATCAGAGCATGAGTTATTAGAACAGGGGAGAATGGAAGGGAATACTGCCAAGGGGGAAGAGCATTTAACATCTTCTAGATAATTCTGGATCCCTGAGCAAGCTGATTGCCATGGTATACCAGCAGTCAGAGGTCCATGTCAGTCTATGAACTTGACATCCAACTAAGTGACCCACCCAGAACCCCTGGCAGAGTTTACCTGGCCCTTTGATCTAGTTTTCTCCCAGAAACACACTGCAGTCTTAGGCCCTGATGCCTTTTAGAAGAGAGGGAACTGCTACCTCCTTGAGACATTCCATGTGAATATTCTCCCCTGCTTTTCCCCATCCTTGATTTCTGACCTCATCCTTAACTGGTGATAACATGTCCAACTGGACAAGAGCATCTCTCCCTGGCTTCCCTGTCCTTCTCCCAACACGCACCATCAGCCAGATCCCCTGCGTTCCTAGACTAGGTGAAGCCCTGAGGCCGTCCTGGATAGGAACCAGAGAGTGGACACTTAACAGTCACTGTGGCCACCCAGCATTCGACCCTCCTTCAGTGTTCAGAGAATTTTCCACTTTACAAGTCCGCTGGGGAGAAAAAAATCACCTCCCTCTGTGAGCTGAGAACATTTCCAAACCCCCACGTATGGGAGCTGGTACCACCAACTGGATACACCGCTGCCTGACCTTGAGTAGCCCGGGCCCACAAGAGGCAGAGAGCAGCGCTCTCGCTCTCGCTCGCTCTCGCTCTCTCTCTCTCCCTGTCTCTCTGGCAATAGCAAAGAAGGCTGCAGCAGCAGCAAGTTTCTGGCACACAAGTGGCATCTGGTCCCTAGCGGCAGCACCAGTGGTTTCCTCCACTGACCCAGTTCATGTTTGGGAGTTACTCCTGGAAGCTTAGCCTCTGACATGGTCCTCAACCCTCCCAACACTGTATTTTGCTAATAAATTACTTTTCAGTATCATCATCCAGACAGCTTGCTTCTGTTGCCGTCAAAAATTCTGACTGATACCATCAGCTGGGAGGCTGGAGGCAACAGAGGGAAAACCTTAACCCTGGTGTCCTAGGAATGAAACATCTAGCCCCCGCTTAGAGAAAACAGCTCAAAGGAACCTGGGGTCAGAGAACATCCTCAGACAGCAAGACACAGAGTCAAGGAACCAAGAGCTATACAGCCCTCCTAATCTTCAGAACAAAACTGATAAGGTCCTTCCCTCATGGGGCTCCTAATCTAATGGGGGTGGCCATGGAGAGAACAGAGCGAAAACAAGCAAACCAGCAGAAACACGTAATGAGTAATTACAAAATGTGTAAACATGCACTAGAAGGTTAATGGTCGATTACAGTTCACAGGTGTTTCTGGAGGGCTTCCTGGAAGAAGTGACTCAGTGCAGTACTTCCAACCTTCCTCCCATCATGGCACACATAGGAAGTGCTGAGATTTGAGTGACACGCCAGGGTAAACAGAAGGGGTTTTGAAGGCATCTAGACAGGACTTCATGGACAAAAATTCATTGCACTTTTTATAATACAATCATAAGAAAAATAAAATATACAGTAATGTGGAAGTTTTTAAACACTGGTTTTACATAAAAGTTACAAATAAAAATTTAAATTTTTATAAGAAACTTGAGCTTTCTTCTGCAAACATAATTTTTATACTAGGTTTTGTGTTTGAAAATTGATACAATAAACACTTCCTGATCAAGATTTTTCAAGTATTGATTTCTTAAAATAACTATGGTCATCGTGAATGAAAACTTACTCACAGAAATGGGTGATAAAAAAATGTAAAACCTTTTACAAAGTCATTCGAAATTTTGCAATACTTGAAATTATATATAAATATGAATTTATATTTACTAGATCTTCCTTTTCTTTCATGGACAAAGGTAGTGTTGAAAATTCTTGTTAATAATGAAAAAGAATTTCATATCCAATCATACTTTTTCACGTCAAGTGCCTCGGTGCAGCACTGTTGGAGCGCTAACATGCAGAACGCGGGGCCGGCTTAGACACCACCACAGGGCACGTGGGCAGGCAACAGACAAGATTTGGGTCCACTATGGAGAGCTGAACTCTCAGGACACCCCTCGGACTCCCCACCCTCCGACCCCCGCAGGCCACACGCTGGGCTGTGGCACTGTGTTCCTCAGGCACGTGGAAGCCCACCTCCTCCACAGCTCCACAGGCCCCTCACCCACAGAGGGTAAGGGGACACCGGGGAGCTGGCCCCAGGAGAAGACGTGAAGGCTTCAGAGCACTTCATGGGCTGCCTCCTCCTACTGAGGCCAAGCAGTGGCTACGGCTCATTTTTCTCAGCAACCACAGGAAACTCAGAGTTTATTACCAAACCCCACTCCTTTTGGGCTTCCCCGTGAGGGTCCCAGGCAAGGCTGTTTATGACCAGATGCAGTGGGCCTGGGAGCTCCATCCATTCCAAGAGTCCACATGTGCAGAAACCAAGGCCTGAGAGGATCACTCCAATCCGTGTGGTCCCCCAGCGTGCCATGATGCACCCGCTGGAAAGCTCAAGTTCAATAACTCACTCAGAAAATAACAGTCGATTGCAGTCTCACAATTTTATATGAGACTTGTGCCAAAGACAGCAGCAAGACGGGACGGTGATGAGCACAAGGGAAAGGTCCTAATCCAGCCTGAGAGGATGGAGCAGGCTTCACGGAGGAGGAGATATCTTAGCTGAAGTCTGGATAACGGGGAGGAGTTATCCAGGGAAAGAAGTAAGAAAGGGAATAGAATGTGCAACGGTCCATCAGTGACAAGGAGCATGGCACACACTCCAGGAACTGCAGGGCGATTATTACAGTTACATACATGTATGTATGTATGTGTGTGTGTATGTGGGGGGGTGAGCAATGGGGAAGTGACAAGAGAGGAGGGAAATGCAAGCGGTGACCAAATTTGCTGGGGTTTGAAGAGGTCCAGTGAACCTCACAGCTCGCCCTTTTGGGTTCTCCACCAACGAGGAGAGTACACTGGAGTTAGAGAGCACAAGGTCAGCTTTATTACCAGGCAGGCTGAGCCGGGGGAGACGGCTTGAACCCAAGGTCAAAATGAGCTTCCTACTCCCCACATTTACCACCACCCCCAGTTACAGGCAGGGGTTCTGTACAAATTGCTGGTCACCCCAGCGGGCCTGCCCCCAGCTCACCACCTGAAGGAGAAGAGTGTGTGCAGCCTAAGGCAGGCCAGCCCGAGACAAAAGCCAAAGAGGGCTTAGGACGTGCTTTCTACAGCATCATCAGGCCGTTCACTCCTCGTCCCCTGAAGAAGTGAGTGAGGGGCTAGAGAGAAAGGCAGGAAGTGTTTCCACCCCTGTTCCCTTCTGGGAGTGGGATAAAAAAAATCCTTTCATCTCACGGAAAACCTAAGGAGCCGGGTAACAGCTGTGCTCCCACCTCCACCCAGTACAGATCACGAAGGATGTGGGGTCAGTTTAGAATCTGAAGACTCATCCTGAGTGACATGCAGAATCTCTCTCTTCCTCTTAATAAATTTCAGCTTTTAATACAATTTGAAATTTCCATTATAATTTGTTTCTGAATGTAAGAATAACTTCATCACTCATTGTTATTGCTTTTGTTTCATATTTCATTATTTTCATCTAGATTTTCTCTTAGTTCTTTTAAAAATAAATTTGAAGATGACCAAAGCAGTTACCTTCACGTACATCCAAATCCATAAAAGTTGTTTTGGGTTTTGTTCTGTTTTTGAGCAGAGACAGGTTTATTCAGGGTCAGGCAAGGAGAACAGGTGGCTCAGCTCAGAAACCCAGTGCTCTAAAGGTGGTTTCAATTTCTCACTTTTTAACTGAAACACTCAAAACATCTTTTCAAATTTCAGTTAAAATGAAGTATTTAAGTTTAATCAAATACCCCATTCCCATTTTTTAAAAAAGAATAAAATTAATGGTTTGTTTATAATTATATATGTTCCTGCATCATCAAGGATATTTCTGACAGGAGAGAACTTATTTTTTACTTAGAGGATGAAAATCAAATCCCGCTGACAACTTTACACATGTGATGGTTGGAAGGGTTTTTTGCCAGAAACTAACTTGTCAATCCCTAGATCTCCAGCCTAGTTTCGCCTCCACTTCCCACATATTTTCAGTGCCCGGCACCATCAGACACATTTTTGCTATATTAAACATCCGGTGCTAAACTTTGTGTCATAATGCGGCTGATACGGCACCGCGGGTAGAAGGTGTGTTCCTGGAAGTCATTCCTGCATCAGGACAGCTGGCAATGACTTAACTATGCGCAAAAGTGACTGTGAACCATACAAACCCAGATGCTACCATCCCATCAAACTTAAACTTAATCTATCGCCAACTCAACTTAGACTTAGATCCAGAAGTATCCATGGTCACTTCAACATCACCCATTACAAGGGGAAATGTGACAGAGAAAGTCAGAGAGGAGAAAGACAGAAGCTACAAAAGACTTCAGTTAAAATAGATCACTTTGCAATTTTTAAGAAAACTTGGCAATTTACATTTTAAAATGTGACCATAGGAACATAATTGCTAGCAATTCCTGGCCCTTTTAAGGAGCCCATACAAGTTTGGAGTCCCCAGAATTCAAGCTTCACAGTAAGTTCACCTCTAAGTAGGTTCTGTTACTATATCAATCTCAACAGGATGAGGAAACCAAGGCACAGAGATGTTGAACAACTTTCCCTAGGTAACACAGCTAGGAAATAACAGACTTGAGTTTCCAACTCTACAGCTGGCACTTCCACTCTCTACATTATTAATTTCCCCTCTGATAATGTGAGTTTAGAGAAAGTACAAAGATGAGAACAAAGAGCTGATGAAAATAAACAGAACGACAGGTGGAAGGAGGTTAGTGGCACAGAGGAGGAGAAGAAGGATAGCCTGGGCCACCAGAAAGCCACTTCTCCTCACCTGGACCAGATGTGCAAATACTGGGTAAGAAAATGCATTTTTTCACTATCTTGTAAGTAGAAAACACTCCAGAATCAGTGCAGGGACAGAAGTTAGCCTTTCTTGTCCTGCCTCAGAGTCACACCAGCTCTAACTGTGCATCATCATTTAATCCACACCATCCTCAGCATCTCATTTTCCTCTAGGAACCACACCAGTTCATTATTTTGATGAGGCTAAGCTGACAGCACCTGGAGAGAAACACACAGCAGGTATGCTAGGTGTACGTTCATACCAGAGGGTAGGAGATAAGCCCCATCAAATTCAAAGACCTGGCACCTCACTGAAGGTTTTCCGGAAATGTCAAGACATCTCCTCAAATGTTAAGGACAAGCTGCCTAGGGTAAGAAAACGACCTCCTGTGGGTCTCTGGATTTGGGAAGCAACATACAGCCCATTTGGGTGTGCTGCTTCAAACCCTCTAGCAGATGTCTCACAAGTCAGAGCAAGAAAAGGCTCTCTAGCTGGTCCAGGCTGCAGTTCTGCCATCTGGACCTCCTGAACACCCAGCAGACCCTAGGATGCTCAACATCATGGCGCTGGAAGCTCTGATAAGTCCAAGAGGCAAATCACAGGTTTGGGAACCAAACCCAGGTTTTGAGAGCCAAGCCTTGGCCTTTGGGGCAAATAATCAGTATCCTTTTGTGAAACTGTTCTTGGGCTCATTGTAGGCAACAGTACATACTGAACACCTGACCACTGAAGACCAGGTGATAATCTATTGAACTGTTTTGGTCACCATAGCTGATCCATCCAGCCTAAAATTAGGAATTTCCAGTAGCACTTCACCAACAAGCAGAAGTGCTGAATTCAGACAGGGCCCAAGCACAC
Source organism: Camelus ferus (assembly GCF_009834535.1). Lineage (NCBI taxonomy): Eukaryota > Metazoa > Chordata > Mammalia > Artiodactyla > Camelidae > Camelus > Camelus ferus. The sequence goes on from NC_045707.1 coordinate 22,344,041, forward strand.
ATCCTGAAGACACAAGAAAGTTGTGTCTACCTCCTTCCTCAACAAATCACACCTAGTTCGTTCTTAATGGGCCTGTGAACAGAATGGCCATAATGGCAGGAAAGGAGGCCGGGCATGAACTCCACAAAAGCAGCTTCTCCTCACCAGCCAACCCACTGACCCCTCCGCTGAGATTCCACTTTGGTTTTTTTTAATTCAAATGTTTTATTAAAAATGTTTCATACATATTGTGGTTTGGTGGGGGTTTTTTGTTTGGTGGGCTTTTTAATTTAATTATAGTTGATTTACAATATTGTGTTAGTTTCAGGTGTACAGCTTCAGATTCTTTTCCATTATTATTATAAGTTGTCACAAGACATTGAATATAGCTCCCTGAGCTATACAGTAAAACTTGTTTATCAATTTTGTATATAGTGGTGTTTATCTGTTAATCCCACACTCCTAATTTACCCCTCCCCCTCCCCTTCCCCCTTTGGTAAACATAAGTTTGTTTTCTACATCCATGAGTCTTTCTGTAAATAAATTGATTTGTATTTTTTTTAGATTCCACATACAAGTGATATCATATAATATTTCTTTCTCTGACATTTACTTTTATTTGGTAGTTAAGAGCTTTGCGAGAAGACAGAACTCCCCCATCCTCTACAGAAGCCAATAAGGCCAAAATACTGGCTTTCCCTAAATTCTGGCAGCCAAGACACAGGCCTGTGACCTTAGCTAGTCCCCGTGGATGTATTTGCCTCAGACTTTAAATCAGGGGCAAGTGATGCAGAGAGTAAAGTTTACAGTTCATCTTGGTGACGGCAGTGGGGGCACCCAGGACCTAGAGGAGGCAGCACCACACATGCCAAAGAAGCACCAAGAACCAATGGTGGCCGTGCCAGCAGCATCCTAGCCAGACCACCCCTGTGGTAAAAACTTGACTTGGCTCTGGTCTCTGGGTGTCTTGGTTCCAGATGGTTCCCTAAGCCTGGTCCTCCAGGATTCCTATTAGCTCTGCGACCAGCGGAGTCACTTTTTCTCCTCCCAGAACTGTTCACTTGCTACCCCTTTCCCTTCCTCCCAAGGCCCAGAGGAAGGGGCCCACATGCCCCCTGCTGAGTTGCCTGCACTCAGCCTGCACCAGGATTTCCGCATTTCCGAATCGCCTCTCTGAAAAGTCTACACACAGCTTCTCCCTGACATAACACATTTTCGGCTTTCCTGCAACTTTGGGAGAATCCTTTAGCGGAAAAGGTCCCAATATTTTCGTCAAGTTAATCCTCGGCCCACTCACACGGGCGGTACACAAGTCCCAAGGCGAGTCCACCCCCCACAGCGCGGCTGCGGGCGAGGGAAGGCGCGGGGACAGTGGGACCAACCCTCGTCCCCCCGCGGCGGCCGGGCCCGTCGAGAGTCGCGGGGCTTTCTTCTCACCACCGAAACCCCAACCACGTCCGTGCTTACCTCCGAGGCCCGCAGGAGGCCTTAACAGCGGCGACGCTTTCTTGTCCGGACGACGCTTCCCGCTCGCAGAAGATGTGCCGTTTAAAGCGCTGGAGACGCGCGGAGGAGGCCGGGCTCGGCGGCGCCGCAGCCCTGACGCCGCCACCGCCGCCGAGGGTCGCGACCCGCGCGTTCCGGGAGAGCCTGCGAGGAAGCGGCGGCGGCACGAAGACGGGAGGGCGCGGGGCGCGCACCCCCGGCCCCCGGGCTCTGCGCTCACCCCTCCCGCCCGCCCCGCCCCGCCCCGCCCGGAGCCTCCGCGCCGGCGCCCGCGGCCGCGGCCCGTGCGCCCCGAGGCCGGACCCCCGCCCCCGACCCCGCGCGGCCCCGCCCCTCCCCGCCCCTCCCCGACCCCGACCCCGCGCGGCCCAGCACCCCCTCCACCCGCCCCGAGGCCGGCCTCCCGCCCCCACCCCGCGCGCGGGCCCTCCCGCTCAGCTGCTCACCCGGCCGCCGCGGGTCCGGGTCCCGGGAAGAGGCGTCTACGCCAACGGCATCAGGCCTACGCTTCCCCGAAATGTTTAAGACATCTAAAAACCTCAATGAAAGTTGTCACTGAAGTTCATAGAAACGCAAATGATAGCAGTAGCACTCCTGCTATTAATCAAAAGTAACTAACGCTTCACTACTTGCCATGCACTGCCAAGCAGTTTTTTTTTAATCTATCCGACAAATATTTCTTGAGCATCTACTATGTGTCAGGCACTAGGAAAACACTGGTAAACAAGACAAGCAGCAACCCTGCCTTTACGGGACATGTAGTGAGAGATGAGAAACCGTTAACAAGTTGATTTCCGATAATGTTAAGTGACTGCAATAAAGAATGCCTGGAGAGGTTCTACATTAAATTCTCACAACTATTCTGTGAAGCATAGAAACTATTGTAAATGCTGTTCTACAGATTGGGAAATTCAGGCATAAAAATGGTAAGAAACTCCCAAGATAGGAAAAATGTTAAGAAACCTCCAAGGATTCGATCTTGGAGCCCCCTAGCACCACAGCCGTGCTCTAAACCACTGTCATAGTGCCATCTGTATCCAGTCCTCTGGTCAGCCTTTCTTAGGCAGCTCCATATTCTCCACTCCTAGAATTTCCAATACAATAAGGGACACTATTCCACTCTTTAATGCCCCTTATTCCCAAGGATAGACACGGACTCCTCCATCCCTAGCCTCCCATATCCACTTTTGCACTTATAGGATGGCCAACATTCACACAAGTAACAAGAGTGAGTCTCTGGTCCAACAAAGGACTCATATCAGGGGAAATTACTCTATTTCCCAAGTAGTTTCCTTCTTCCTGAATGGAGGTGATCAGAGCTTTCGGCTTAGATCCTCACATCCAACTGTAGTTCCAGCCCTGCTTGAATAGCACCTGGGGTTACAGTTGCCAGATTTAGCAAATAAAAATACAAGACATATAGTTAAATTTTATTTTCTCATGAATAATGAATAATTTTTAATGTACCTGTGTTTCAAACATTTCTTTCCCCAGAAAGATAAAGCAGTGCAAAATCCTTCTGCCCAAATATTTCATGGGACACACTTATACCAAATAATTACTTGTAGTTTATCAGAAATTCAAATTTAACTGAACATCCAGTATTTTCCTGGCAATTCTGTCTGGGGACCCTGTAAATAGGAAGCCTCAGCCTCCAGAACTGATGATCACCATCTCAGGTGAGAGAAGCACAAAACCACTTAGGGACGAGCCAGTCGAATTTCATGTCCTCCTCCTGCCTCCGCCCTCAGCTCACAACAATGAGGAAAAAGCCTCTCCCCCTGTCTTGTTCAGATACCAACTCTATAGGAAGTCATTGCCTGAGTCTAACTTTGATGCCTCATGTTGCACTCTCAGTCCAAGTATGTCTCACACAGTCCTTGGTGGACTGAGGGTAGATGAGATCATGTCCTCCTTGTAAGGTCTTTTCTGCACTACAAGAATATTAAATATCCCGTCCTGCTCTTCCCTGGGCTCCCTAACCCTAACTCCTTCCTGACTCTTCATCCATTTCCTTCCCCTGCAAATGGGACTGCCCTCAATTGGACTGTAAAGCTATAAAAACTCTTTTGGAGGACAGTTTGGTAATATGTTTCAAAAGCTCTAAAACTGTGCATATGTTTTCACTCAACAATTCCATTCCTAGAGGATGGTGCTCAGAAAAGCAGAAACATACAAAGATATGAGCGCAATGATATCTGTCTCTGCAATATTTATAACAAAAAATTGTAATTCCAATAATAGAAGATTGTGGGGTTCGTCTTTAGTTTTGTTTTTTTTTTTATTGAACTATAGTCAATTTACAATGTTGTGTTAGTTTCTGGTGTACAGCATAGTGATTCAGTTATACATATGTATATGTTCCTTTTCATATTCTCTTTCATTATAGGCTATTAGAAGATATTGAATACAGTTCCCTGTGCTGTACAGTAGGACCTTGTTGTTTATCTGTTTTGTATATAGTAGTTGGTATCTGTGAATCCCCAACTCCCTTTTTATCCCCCCCAATTCCTTTCCCCCTTAGTAACCATAAGTTTGTTTTCTATGTCTGTGAGTCTGTTAAGATTGTTTAAAATTAGTACATTCCTATAGTAGGATACTATATGGATATTAAAATAACGCTTTAGAAGCCTAATTAATGTTACAATATAGTTTAATAAAGTGGAAAACAAAAGTTATGAGCAATTTAGACAATATCGTCCCATTTTTAGTTTTTAAAAATATGTATATATATCTGCGTACACGCACACGCACACGCACACGCACACATAGAGGGAAACCAGACATAATTAACACCAAAATGTTAATAGTTATTTTCATTTCTTCTGGATGCAAAATTCTCTGCAATTAACAGTGTTACTTTTGTAAACTGGAAAAGAAAATCAATGCGATTTTCAAGGCCCTCATTTATTGTGCCTTTAGAGTGATTTCCCTGCTTATCCTCTCCCTCAGGCAGCTTATTGCTAAGGGAGAGTTTATGAACAAGCAAGAATGGGCTTCCCAGGGAAAGTAAAATGGTGCTAGGTTCTTCTGGCAGGCGAATGAAGGTGGCTCCAAGTAGAAAGAGTGGACAGTTTGCAAGAAACAAAAGCATCATCTTGGGAGTCCAGGGGCCAGATCAGCCCTTCTGATTGATCAGAGTCAGAGGCGAGAGATAAAGGTGCATTTCTACCCTAGGACCAGATGAGAAGATGACCAGCGAGTCAGGCTGCAGGTGAGAAAGAAGCTAAGGAGAGAATATCAGCATCTCAGGGATCCCAGGAGAGAAGCTATAAGTCAGGAGAAAGGTGACTAGACAGATGCTTCCAGAACTAAAGCAGCACCGGGCAAGACTCAGCACCTGAACGGCCAAAGCCAGACCACCTATTCCCTGCCCCGTTCCTACCCCAGTCAGACCTCCCACCTGGAGCAAAGGCACTCATGTCCTATCAGGGGTGACTTATGCAAAAGAGAAACGTTTGCAGTGAGGATTGTGGGAGAAGGAGGGAGAGCAATGTCTCCAGTAATCTTAGGCCCAGGAAGGCGCCCCAAGCCGCAGGAAAGACCAGGAATTGCTCAGTCATCACACAAGACGGGCACAGCACCTTCCCTTCTCAATCGCCCTTCAAGTGCCTGTCTCTCCAGCTTTGTACCTGCAAACAAGTCAGGTCAAGGCCGTAAGAACAGGCCCCAGAGGCTGATTTCTGAGCAGCATGTAAGAGCCCAGGGTCCTTGAGCTGGGCAGGCCCCGGAAGCCCCTACACAGACCACACAGAGTGGGCCAGACCCCCAGGGCTGCAGCCCCCAGCTGCTCCCTCCTCCTTGAGAATCCCCAAGAATCAAACCCTTATCTCCAAGAACCTGAGGGGTCAAGGGCTCCAAAGGTATCTCTTCGTGAGCCGCCTCACTGCCACTGTGACCTCCTTGTTCCTCAGAGTGTAGATGAAAGGGTTGAACATGGGAGTGACAACCGTGTAGAAGAGGGCAAGAATCTGGTCCCTGTCCTGAGAGGAGCCTGCCCTGGCCTCGTATAGGCAATTGTCCCCGTCCCAAAAAAGAGCACGACCACAAATAGGTGGGAGGAACAGGTAGAGAAGATTTTCCGACGTCCCTGGGATGTCGCGACGCCAAGGATGGTGGCAAGGATACAGGCATAGGAGGCTACCGTCAGTGAGAAGGGCGTCAAGGATAAAGGCTATGGTGACGACAAGACTGCCCACTTCGCCCCAGAAGGTGCTGGCGCTAGGCAGCCTCAGCACGGGCAGGGTGTCACACAGGAAGTGCTGGATCGTGTTGGCACCGTGGAAGGGCAAAGCGAAGATGCAGCAGGAGTGAATGGTGCCGGAGACGATGCCATGAGGTAGGAGGCGCCCGCCTCGCCGGCGCACGCTCGCGGGCTCATCAGCGTGGAGCAGCGCGGCGGCCGGCAGGTGGCAGCTTAGCGGCCACGGGCCATGGCCGTGAGCAGGCAGCGCTCGGCGACGCCAAAGAGGGCGAAGAAGCGCAGCTGGGTGAAGCACTGGCAGGCGGGATGGTGGGGCAGGGGCAGAGGAGACCGGCCGGCACCCTGGGCACGATGGTCGTGGTGCAGAGGATCTCCACCACCGAGAAGTGGCGAAGGAAGAAGTACAGGGGCGAGCGCAGGGCGGCGTCCGCCAGCGTGAGGAGGATGATCAGCAAGTTGCCCAGCAGAGTGACAGGTAGACCCAGAGCACCCCCCAGAACAGAGGGCCCCGAAGGCAACCGGCACCTGAGAACCCTAGCAGAACAAACTCCGTCACTGCTGTGCCACTGCCACCCGCCATGTCCCCAACGTCAGGCTGGAAGAGGGAGTCGGGAGAGGGCTCAGACAGAGGGCTCGGGCAAAGACGGAGGCTCCGGAGGCAGCAGGAAAGGCGGGAATGGTCCACAGGAACATCCCAGTGATCAGGAGTGGGACGGGCCAGCACCCTGGCTGCTGGCAAGTCCCTCCCAGAAAACCCCTCTGGGCGGAAAGAAGGTAAGTGAAGGCGGGGAGGGACAGAGGCCAATGGCAGACCTTCCTGGAAGCTGGGAACTTGCAAGACACCAGGATGGTTCACCCCCTCACCCAAGTTCTGGGTTTTGGGGGCGATGAGCTGGGACAGGCAGAACAGTTCCCTTTGAGAAACTGGTGGAGGACATGGGCAGAAAAGGGGATGCACAGACAGAATAAATAAAACTGGCAGGGGGAGACTGGAAGAAAAACGGATCCAGCATGAGGCAGAAGAGCTGGAGTGAGAGCAAAAGCCAGAGAGGGAAAAAGAAGATGCAGTATTAAAGGCTTCAGAGAGAAGGCAGATGGGGCTTGTACCTGTACATGGGTCCCCACGCCCGCCAGAATGCCCCTCCCAGCAGCACACGAGGGAAGCTCAGTGCCCCCAAGAGCCTGATTCTCAAAGCAGAGGATGGGGAAGGAAAAGGGGAGGGGGGCTGAAGGAGGGGGAAGGGAGTGTTGCCTGGGAGAAGGAAGTAGTAACTGAAGTAACTGAGCCTCTCTGAGCTCCCTGCTGTCCGGCCTGGGGTCTGGAGTCTGCACCCCAAGGACAACAGAAAGACCACAATGCAGAGGGGTCTGGGATGTACCCAGGTCCCTCAGCAAGGCCTGAGTGAAGCTGGGCTCAGAAATCGAGTGTTCTAGCTTCCTGTCTAGTGTCTACCTGTCGGTGCAAAGCATGGGATGAACATTTTCAGGATCGAAAACAGACATTTTGGTCCATCACTTGGAAACGTAAGGTTACAAATACAATCTAATTGACTTAAGATGAAATATTCTTCCTTGGAAATGCATCACCCCATCAGACATGAAATTACAGAGTGGAAGTACTTGATGGCAGGGTATTACAAGGTAACTAAGTTTGAGGAGACGGCAAAGACTAGGAACTGCCCACCATTTCTCAAGGGCTTTAACCTGAAAGACTTTTAACCTGATGCTGAGTGGAGCTGGCAGGATGGACCCTTAGGTCCAGCCCCCTTGCTCTCAGGACTGCACAGGTGAGCCCCCCAGGCCACGAGCAGAACCGCCTGCAGTGGGGGGCTGCTGGAGTGACTCCTCCTCGATTCGCTTTCTTTGTGATGAAGAGAGGACAGCAGTGCAGGAGACGTGCCTCTGGCCAAGGGAGGAAAGGACATTTACCACCTTTCCCACTATTATCTGTTTTCAATAATTTTTGTTGTTGTTGTTAGTATTATGGAATCTATTCTAGCTCATTTCTTTTTTAATAGAGGGACTGGAGATGAACCCAAGACCTCGTGCAAGCTAAGCGCCCTTCCCACCACTGAGCTCTGCCCGCCCCACTATTATCTATTTTTAAATCACTCATTAGTGTCTTTGAATCACAAGAGAATGGAATCCCTTCCGGGAAAGACCAGGGAGGCTCCTTCGGTGCCTCCAACACACACTCCTCTGTCTTGGCATCAGTGTTACCACTGGCGCACCCCAAGCCAACAGTGCCGAAGTGAACCCCCATTCCCCTCCCTTCTCCTGCAGCCCCTGCTGGTGGAGAGCGGGCTCTGCTGATCTTAGGAACCACACAGTCAGCACAGGGCCTGCTGGGCTGCTTGTTAAGCCATTGTGTGTTTGTCGGAAGAAAAGGCAAATGGAGAAGGAAGATACCAGGAATAAGTGGGGTTTAAAACTGGATGCATGTTTAGCAAAGCAAACAGGAAAAGGACACTGTCGATACCAAGGCTGTCCCGCAGCCCGCAGCACCGAGGCAGCCTGCTAGGTCTTTTGTATGGCCAGCCAGAGCCACGGTCCTCCTTGGTGACACATGGTTTCCTATCAACATGCGCAGTTCATGCGCCCTTTAGCAGGGATCTCTGAAGGAGCCCTGGAAAATCTCAGCCTGGAGTAATCAAAATAAACGAGTGTTTGACTCGCTTAACTTAACACCACTGTTCCCACTCTGCCACCTGCCTCGTCTCCTCCGGGGACAGCCTCCGGGATGGATTTGTATCTACATTTCAGAATCTCACATGAAAGAAATGACTCTGACAGAGCCTATTCAGAGTGACATTAAAGGACAAACACGCAGAGACAGGCTTCCTATGGATAAAAAACAAAGCGTTAGGAATAGGGTTTCCACAATAAGCGACCTTCATCTAAGATGGCTGTTTATCTTTCTACAGAGCCTGCGGAGTCCAAGATCACCATTCAGAATTTCCAAATAGGTCCTAAAGCTCGGAGCCTTCCACACCATCAAGGAGAGTCAAGTGTCTCACTTATATCCAGAAATTCGCTCTAATTTAATTCAGTAAAATGTCCTTCTTGCTATGACTGAGGGCGGCTCCATGAGTAAACGGAGTCCGGAAACAAATCGTCTGTTACACTCAGTAGTTGGATGAAATCTTGTAACAGGCTGTACTGGCACCTCCTTCATTCCCTTTCTTTTTTAATTGGCAGAATTTCAGATCACATTATGGGATGAAAAGGCAGCCCTCCTATCTCAACTTTATGATGACAAGATACAGAAAAAGTATGAATTTAACTTAAATTTTGTATCTGATATGTAAATATTTCCTAACCTTTTTAATCTGTCTAAGCAAAGGCCTGTGCGAACCCCAGGTTTTGCATCCTCAAAGCACTTGTGTCATAGTTTCTTTCTCTTTTTAATTATTTTTTATTGAGTTATAGTTGACATACAATATTATGTTACAGGTATATATAGTGATTCACAATTTTTAAAGTTATACTCTATTTATAGTTATTATAAAATATTGGCTATATTCCCTGAGCTGTGCAATATATCCTTGTGGCTTATTCTATACGCAACAGTTTGTACCTCTTAATCCCCTACCCCTGTGTTGCCCCTCCCCACTCCCCTCCTGCCCCTCCTCCTCCCCCTCCCCGTAACCACTAGTCTGTCATCTGTGTCTGTGAGTCTGCTGGAAAGAAGCCTTCTTTGCCACAGGTTCACCCCCTGTTTAGAGTTCTGCGGAGACCCTCCTAATTCAAGGAAGTCTCTTGTTCATTTGGGTTATTTTCTTTTTTAGATTGCAGTAAGTTTATTTAGTAAAAATTTCAAACAACTTATGTAGACAGCCCACTCTCAAGGAAAGGAAGCATAACTCCCCACTCCTTAACTGTGGGCTCTGCATATAACTTTCTGGAAAGAAGGGGGAAAATGAGTAACTTGACAGAGAAGCAGCCTGACAAACACCTCCTCAACCAGGGGATTAAAGTGCACATCAGCCGTGGCAAACCAGGTGACAGTGCGTGCCTTTGATCTGACGTGATGAGAACGGCACGTCACCTGTGTGGTCTTCCTCCTAAAACCCCCTAATTTTGGTCTGATCATAAGAAAACACAGCAGGCAAATTCCAAGACAGGAACTGGCTACGAAATATCTGACCAGGACTCCTCGCACACGTCAAGGTCCTCCAAAACGAGGAGCGCCTGAGAAACGAAGGAGACGTAACAACTAAACGAGCCGAGTGTCCTGCAAGAGAAGAAAGGTCATTAGGAGGAAACTGAGGAAATCTGAGTAAGTGTGGATTGTAGGTAACAATAATGTGTCAGTATTGGTTCACTAACTGGGACAAACGTATCAAATGTACTTTAAGGTGTGACTAATACAGAAAACCGGAGGTGGGGAGAATGAGAACTCGGTGTGTCATCTTCGCAGTTTTTCTGTAAATCTGAAACTATTCTAAAAGAAAATGTTTATTTTTAAAAGTTAATTGATGTGGGAAGATGTTCACAATGTATTATTAAGGGATAAAAGCAACGTAGAAAACAATTCTCAGTATAAAACATACATTCAGATAAACAGGTGGCTGGACAGACAGGCAGACAACATTAGACATACACCAAAGTATCAGGAATAATACGCTCTGGATGGGATGGGCTTGGCGTGTGCGTTGCGTTCTTTTCGTTTTGTGTTTTTGGTTAATATGTGTTTGATCCATTGATCACACAATAGGAAAAATCATACATGAAACATTTAAAGAAAAAGATGGAACTTGTTTTAACATATTTTGGTGTTTTTAAATATCTGATTTATTTTCAACCAATTATGCCTACTTATGCCTTTGGAAATGTCTTTATCCACAGTTTAATTTTGCGGTTGGGTCAGTAGTGAATGTTTCCAATTGTCAGCACACATCTGTCAAACATATACGTCATAGAAAAGCTGTGAGTGTAATCACACTGCACAGGGCAGGAAGAAGCTGTGAGTAGCACTTAGGTTGTTTCCAGATGTACAGTGTTGAGCACTTCTGCAATTTCCACTTTAAAAATATAAATGAAAAACAAGAAGTAGGTGGAAGAAAGTTTGGGAAATGGATCCGAAAAAAGCAGACCTTTTTCCTGAAGAGCAGTGTTAGTTCTGGGTTTGTTCAAAATAGGATCTCATCGCCCCCGTGTGGTGAGTCTCCAAATAGCCACTTTCAATGTCGTCCCCTCTATTTGAGCTCTGGGTGAGAAGATGGTAAAAGGAAGGGGCCTTGAAGATCTTCTACTTGTCCAAACTCCAGTCTACAGAGGAGGAAACTGAGGTCTAGAAAATCTCATTCGGTTTCCCCAAGATCGCTCAGTGACTTTAAGGCGGAGCTGAGCCCAGTAATAACACGCGTCACTCACATGCATGGCTCTGTGGCATAAATCACTTCACCTGATCCTGACACAATGAGGTTTAATTAACCCCACCCTACTGATGAAACGGGAGAGGTGAAGTGTCTTGTCCAAAGTCACACAGCCCGACAGCAGCAGAGCCAGAACTCAGTCTGTCTGTCCCCAGGGCCAGTGTAACTGAACAGTATAAACCCCCCTCCCAGCCTCCAAACCCAATACCCACCCTGAGTGTCCCTGTAACATGTCTTCATCTAAATCACAGAAAAAGATGCCTTGGAAATACCAGCTCTAATTCCTTCATGTTACAAAAGAGGAAACAGAGATGGAAGGGAGATGTGCTGTTCCACAGTCACCAAGGGTCAGAGCCCGGGCTAGAGCCCCCGTCTCCAGGCTCCTCGTCCAGTGCTGCCCCTGGGCCTCTGTCCTACTGCAGCTCTGCACACACACGTGTGCCTGCATGTGTGTGCATGTGTCCCTGTGTGTTACATACGTGTGTGTGCAGGGACCATGCTACAGTGGGAAGGGTAGCCAAGAAAGCCCCAGGGTAATCCCCACCAGTACCAGGAAGTTCTCAGATCAGCACCTACCCCTTTGCAGAGCCTTGAGGTCCGAGTCCGAGATGAGCTTAAAGGAAGAAAGGGGCCGTGGGTGGGGCAAGGTTCCACAGCTGGGGCCCTGAGGGACGGAGGGTGCTTCAGTGGCTGTAGTGTCAGGGACCTACTGCCAAAAAGGCCAGTGTGCGAGACTTGGAGGGACACAAGAAGCCGCTAGACGGTCAGGCATCCTATTAATAGTCAGAGCTCAAGCCACACACCCCCTGCTGCCCCCAGGACAAGAAGCCCAGGGACACAAAAAAGGACCTGCCTCAACCAAGAAGCCTTCTCCATGCCCCCGCGCAGCAGCAGAACTCACTGTCTGGGCCTCTACGTGGATCGGCCCTGCACAATCGGTTAGAAGCGAGTCCCTAATTCTAGCCCCAGAAGGTCCAGGTTAAAAAAAGGCTCTCTCTCTCCCCCTCACTTACACAGAGGGAAGGCACCTGTCATGTTGTGAGCCCCACATGACAGAAGTGACGTATCCATTTACTCAACGGAAGGGCATTGCACGAGGGCCAGAGCATCAGGAGGCAGTGTGGCTGGGGGCCGGCTGCGGGGCTGCCTGCCACACGTGCGCAGCCCTGTGACGCAGACGTGGCCGGAGCATATACTGAGTCCAGCCCTAGGCTGGGTAATCACTGCGGCTAATTCTCATCCTCCACCTAGTTAGTGAGCCAATTAATTAGCTCTTTGCAGATGAGAAGGCTGAGGCCAAGGGATGCGATGGGTGTGACTTGCCGAGATCCCGCTGGTCAGGATCGAGCCAGGATGCGAACCCAAGCCTCTGACCCCAAGGCCAGTGCCGCTTCTACCTCAGCTGTCTGCCGTTGACCCCTTCCCCGGCTAGCCTCCGGGCTTCACCACGGACAAGTGTGTGACCTGTGGGCATGTGGTTTAAGCTCTCAGACACTTGGTCTTCTCACCTGCAAAACGAAGATAATTCCTGCCTCCTTGGGTTGTTGTAGGAATTAAGTAACACAGTGTAGGAGGAGCGCCCAGCACGACGTCAAGGGGTGTGACGAAGGTCAGCGGTGCATCGCGTCACGTGGCTCGGGGGAGACGGAGGAGGCGAGCTCACCAGCCCGTGTCCACCCTGGTCTGGGAAGACGGCAAGATTTCAAAGCCAAAGAAAATTACCCAAAGGATACCAAGGTCGAAGAAAGTAGAGGATTGAAGGAAAAGTACCTTGAAAGTTACTACTTTGAGTGGAGAGAAGGTTTAGGAGGCCCTCCCCAACCCAGCCTCGAGGGCAAGGAGCCGTCTTCCTTGGTCACGTCCTGCAACCTTCCTCGGAAGAATATTTTTACTCAGGTGAAAACAGAAGTTGGTTGGCTGCAGTATCTGGGGTGTGTGTTGATGGGGGAACCTGTGGAGAGCCGAGGAGAGGGAAAACGAACTGAAGAATAACATGAAAATGAGAGAAAGGGGACTCGTGGCTGTCAGCCAACCCCAAAGATGAAGCTGGTCCCATGTTGTAGCTGAAAACAGTCAGGATTAGACCCAGGAAACTAGAATTGTAGCAGCCTCCACCCTAGAGATCATGACAACAACAACAACAACAACAACAACAACAAAAACCACGTGAGGCTAGGAAATTCGTGTACCCGAACCCCAGCCCTTCTTGACTCTCGCGGGCCGAGCTCCCTCCGTGGAGAACACAGGGCGCAGCTCTCGGGGTGCCCAGAGCTCCTGAGAGAGAGCTTGGGCAGGAGGCCGGCCTCTCCAAGCCCCTGAGATCCTGTCGGCTCTGAAAGTCTCGGCACTCTCTTGCAGACATCCACACGCAACTTAATGACTAACAGAAACTTTCTCCCCAGGGTTGCTGAGTAAGTCCTAGCTCCCCAGGGTCAGCCAGGTCTTCGCCCCAGGCCTGCTCCGTGGAGCTGTAAGCCCCCAGCGCGCCTGCGACAGTAATGACCTCCCAATGACACGTCTCCCCAAGTGCAGCGGTGATCACAGCCACAGTAACGCCTCCATTATTTTCATCCCACAACACTAAAAAAAAGAAGAAAAGAAAAAGTTTTCAGCCTAGCAATGAATAGAGCACTTCAGCAATTTCCTTTCATCATCTCACTTGGGCCTTCACATCAGCCCTAGAGACAGGCCCTGCAGGGGTGACCACCTGTGTTTCAGTGGCAGGAAAACTAAGGAGCCACGTGGCTGCAAAGCCCCTTGGCCAACTGAGGGTGGAGCCGGGACTTCAAACCAAGAAGCCTAATTCCTGGCTCCCGGTCCAGGACACCCTGATACACCACCCAGTCCTGCCCGTCTTGGGGGCCCCTCTCCTACCAGCTCTGTCCCCACGTCTGTGACTTACCCTCTGAAAGCCCAGCTCCTTCCAACACCAAGAGGCCACAGTGTCCTACACAGCAGCCCAGGAACAGCCGGCCTCCCCTGAGGGTCCCCCGACTCCATCACCCCCTGCCCCCCTGCACTCCCCAGCCGGGCTTCTGGAGCAGGAACCAGGGCACCCCATGGGGAGGTCACTGGGCTCCCTCACTGCCTCCGTCACACCCCCCCCAACTCTGCCCGATAAACGGCCTCTCTTGCCTCCCACTCCCCTCCCAGAGCTGAGAGACTCGCCAGTTTACACGTGTCGAAGTCGTGCCTTGTTTTTCGCTGAACAGCGTAAATAGCTAACCCAAGACATGTCAACGAGACAAAACAAAAAGATGGTAAAAATTAAAAGTAGGAACTAGAGGAAATAAAGAGAAAGAAAATAAATGTTAAAAAAGGAAAAAGAAATTAGGGATATAAAATGGAACCAGAAATAAAACTTAAAAAGGCAAAATATAAGGCCTACGCCCATCCTAAGGGTGGGCTACAAGCTTGGCTCAACAGCGAACCCAAAAAGGAGAGTGCGGTCAGTCCCAGAGTTCACAGTGTCCGTGCGACAAAGCAGAGACAGGCTGCTCAGGGCAGGACAACCATTCTCGGAGCCAAGACCAGACAGAAGGTTCTCCCAAGGACACCCCTAGAGAGATGACTGTGCTTCACGTCCTTACCCTTGCCTTAGAAGTGAGTTTCTTGGGATGGTTTCTAATAACGGCCCTCGACCCAGGGGATGCCGTCACACCAAAGGACCTCAGCAGCTGTGGGGGAGACGGGAGGCAGCGCGCGCCCTGCTCTGTCCTGCCGGAGCCTCATCTGTGCAGGAGCGCCCCGTCTCGGTGTGACTGACGTTTGGAGCCAGATCATCCTTTGTTACGGGGGCTGTTCTTGCCTTGCAGGACAGTCAGCAGTATCCAGACGTCCCTCAGGCGACAAGATCACCCCCAGTTGAGAACCACTGATCCAAGGGTAGAAATCATTCCTTTTATTTCCTTTTTAATATGGAGCGGCAAAGAGGAACTTGGTTGCATTTTTATTATTTTTTACAGCTTTATGAGTATAATCTATGTACCCTAAAATCCTCTCATTTTTTAGGGTTTTTTGGGGGGTTAGTAATTAGGTTTATTTATTTATTTTAAGAGGAGGTACTGGGGATAGAACCCAGAACTTCGTGCATGCTGAGCACACACTACCACTGAGCTACACCCTTCCCTTAAAATCCACTCAGGTAAATTACGCAGTTCAGTGGGTTTTAGAATATTCACAGGACTGTGTAACTGTCACCACTATCTAATTTTAGAACAATTTTATCACTTCAAAAAGTAACTCCTTACCCCTTAGCAGTCACTTCCCATTCGTCCCTCCCCCTAGTGTCTCGTCCATGGATTTGCCTCTCCTGGACATTTCATATGAATAGAGTCATGCAATATGTGGTCTTCTGGGCCTGACTTCTTCCACGTAGCCTGACGTTTTCCAGGTTCATCCACATTGTAGATGTATCAGTATTTATATCCTTTTTATTGGCACATAATGCTCCACTGTATGGATGTATCCTATTTTATTTATCCATTCATCAGTTTTAGGGGGTTTGGGTTGTTTACTTTGGGACTACTGTGAATAACCCTGCCATAAACGTTCATGCACAAATTTTTGAGTGGAGATGTGTTTTCAGTTCTCTTGGGCATATATCTGGGAATGGAATTGTTGGTGTGGTAGATTAATATTTTGACCAACTTGCCAGTTTTCCAAAACACCTGCACCAATGAATGATAGCTCTAATTTCTCCACATCCAACTCAGTATTGTCTTCTTTTTATTTCAGTCATCCCAGTGGGTGTGAAGTGGTATCTCGTGGTTTTGATTTTCATTTCCCTAGTGACTAACGACGTTTCGTGTGTTATTAACCATTTGTTTATCTTCTTTGGAGAAATGTCTTTAAATCTTTTTCCCATTTTTCAATTGGGTTATTTAGCTTTTTTATTGTTCAATTATAAGACTTCTTTATAAATCTGCAATACAAGTCTCTTATCAGATAATGGCTTGCAAATATTTCCTCCTATTATATAGGTTGTCTTTTCACTTCATTGATGGTGCCCCTAGAAGCACAAAAGGTTTTCATTTTGATGAAGTTCAATGTACAGATGTTTACATCTATAAATTCCCTTCTTTGGTGCATTGGTTATTTAGGAACATATTGTTTAATTTCCACATATTTGTGAATTTCCCAAATTTCCTTCTGTTATAGATTTATTTAATTCCATTGTGGTCAGAGAAGACACTTTGTGTAATTTTAATCCTTTTAAATTGATTGAACCTTATTTCTGGCTTACTATGTGGTCTGTTCTGGAGGCTGTTTCATGTGCACTTGAGAAGAATGTGTTCTGCTGCTGGGGGACGCGGTCTGCAGGCGTCTGTTAGGTCTTGTCAGTTTACAGTGTTGCTCTGGCCTCTCTCCTGTTTTCTTGTTGATCTTCCAGTAATGAGAGCAGAGTGTCAGAGCCTCCAGCTGTCACTGCTGATTGGCTGTTTCTCCCTTCAGTTCTGTCTGGATTTGTCTCCTGTGTTTTGAGGCTCTGTTGTTGGATGGCTGTACTAACATCAGACAAAAGGGTTTAAGACGCAAGTTAATACTAGAGATAAAGAAGGCTCTTATAATGATGAGAGATTCAATGTATCATGAAGGAAATCATAGACATTAACTGGAAATAAATGAAATAGAGAGTGAAAAAAACGATTGAGAAGATCACGACAAAAAGTTGTCTTTGAAAAGGTCCACAAAATCGACAGACTTCTAGCTAGATTGAACAAGATAGAATCAAAGTATTAAAATGAGGAGTGAAAGATGGGACATCACCACCAACTTACAGGGGGAAAAAGGATTGTAAGGGAGTGCTCTCTGTCTAGAAATTCCAACGTTTGGCCTTCCTGGGGGAACACCCTTTGATCACTTTTTTTTCCCTGCATATGGGCCTTTTTTTTGCATGTCTCACAATATTTTGTTAAACTCGACATTTTAAATAATATACACAGCAGCCCTGGAACTCAGGGTGTCATCCCCTCAAGGATTAGTGTTGCCGTTTGTTGCTGCTGCTGCTGCTGTTTGTTTGTTTGTGACTTTCCAGAAGTAATTCTATAAAGTCTGTATTCTGTGCCATGTGAGGCCACTTGGCTAGCTTAGGAGTCAGCTAATAATTGAAGAGCGATTTCCTTACATGCCTCTGACCATTACGTGTCCCAGCCCTTCCGAGGGGCTGTTCCGTGGGCTGGAGCAGCTTCCAGCTCTGCCTTAACCCTCCCTTCTGCTCACGCGCAGCCTCAGTTCCCCCGGAAGTGAGGGGTGTGCAGCCCTGAGCACGAATGTCGCTGACTGACCAGTGCCCTGAGGATAGGGCTCTCCTCACTGACCAAATGAGGACAGGCCCTGCGAGTGGGCTTTTCCGGGGATCTCCCAGAAAGGTCAACCCGTGACAGCTCTCTGGGGGTCAGCTCTCTGGGGCCGCCTCAGGAGCCAAGCAGGACTGGCGCTGCTTGGGTGAGGAGTGAGGTCACAAGTTTTTGTGATATGAATACGTTTTTCCATTGTTTTTAGTGCCTTTCTTGAAAAAGGAAATGCAATTTTCAAAGTGGTTCAGAACATACAGAACCAGAAGTTAACGTTCTACAATTGTCACAACTGATTGCACTTTCTGTCTACAACCTGCGTGTGGCAGGCAAGGCCACCCCGCAGGTGACAGAGGACTAGTCTTCTCCCATTTTTCAGACTGTGGGTATATTAGGAAATGAAGAAATGCCAGAACAGAGCTACTAAAATGTTCTTATATTTTAGGTATTTTTTCAACCAACCCAAACTTTGAATATAGCCAGTAGATACAAAGACACGGCGACCTTGTTTAGCAGTAACAGCAGTCTACAACTGAGCCCGTCACGAATGCAAAGCCCAGGTCAAAAAGCTCTCCCAGTTGCCGGAGTGATACGACCCTTCTTTTCTGTCCTGCTGGGGATTTCTCTGCTCCCATGGGAAGAAGGGAATGAGAATTCGGATAGATCAACCTCAAGTTCTCTCTTGCCAGGAGAGCACCTGCAGCTCAGTAGATCAGAGTGGTGGCTCCTCCCAGCAAACCCAAGGAGGTGGGGACAAGTGCGTCCTCCCCACCCACGGCCGTATCTCAGCCCCTGCCAGCATCCTCCTGCCCTCCCCCAGGCCTCCCCAGGGGAAAAAGTCACTCCCGGTGTCACAGCGGAGATCTGCACCATTCCTTGCTGTCTGGCCGGGGAACTATGACAGAGCAGTCGAGAATAAAAGGACTAGACGTGCTGCTTTATCTAAATAACTCATTTCCCTGTATCACACGAGCAAAGGAGCCCTTGTAGACCTAGATCTTAAGATAGAAAGGGTTTCTTGTGGAGCCTTCTTTCTCAACCCATGTTCAAGCTTCAGATTTTAGCCAAAAGCTAATAGAAGTTTTCCTCTGTCCAGATTTTACCAGATCCAAAGTGGAGAGGAGCTCTCTGATTTCATAAACGGAGTAGATGCTGTGTGCTGTAGCCAGCTTCCCCACAAGTTATCTAAAAAGCCAGTACGTCTCACCATAGCAGGGATTAATTTTTCTCCCAAGTCCATAAATTCTGATTTCATATTGAGAAAACATATACTGCAATGGAAAAAAGACAGTCTCTTCAGCAAGTGGCGTAGGGAAAGCTGGACGGTCGCATGTAAATCAGTGAAGTTGGAACACTCCCTCACCCCATATACAAAGATAAACTCAAAATGGACTGAAGACTTAAATCTGACATGACACCATAAAACTCCTAAAAGAGAACGTAGGCAAAACATTCTGAGACAGTAAATCGTAGCAGTATTTTCTTAGATCAAACAAATGGATTTAATCAAACTTAAAAGCTTTTGCACAGCAAAGAAACCATCCACAAAATGAAAAGACAACCTATGGAATGGGAGAAAATATTTGCAAACAATGCGACCCAGGGGGAGAGGGTGTAGCTCAAGTGTAGAGCACATGCTTAACACACATGAGGTCCTGGGTTCAATCCCCAGTACCTCCTCTAAAAATAAATAAATAAATAAACCTAATTACGTCCCCCACCAACAACAACAACAAAAACCCAAACAGATGTGACCCACAAAGGCTTAAATATACAAACAGTTCATACAACTCAATTTCAAAAGACCAACCCAATTAAAACACAAGCAGAAGACCTAAATAGACATTTCTCCAAAGAAGATATATACATGGCCAACAGGAACATGAAAAGATGCTTAAAATCAATAATTACTAGAGAAATGCAAACAAAAACTATAATGAAGTATCACCCCTCACACCTGTCAGAATGGCCATCATTAAAATTTTTACAAATAATAAATGCTGGAGAGGGTGTGGAGATTCCTACACTGTTGGTGGGAATGTAAATTGGTGCAGCCACTATAGGAAACAGTATGGAGCTTTCTTTAAAAAAATAAAAATAGAGCTACCATGTGATCTAGCAATCCCATTCCTGGGCATGAATCTGGAAAGGACAAAAACTCTAATTCAAAAAGATGCATGCACCCTAATGTTCATTATATATATAATGGAATACTACTCAGCCATAAAAAATGAAATATTGCCATTTGCATCAACATTGATAGACCTAGAGATTATCATACTAAGTGAAATAAGTCAAACAGAGAAAGATAAATATTATATATCACTTACATGTGGCCTCTAAAAAAATTATACAAACAAATCTATATACAAAACAGAGACTCACAGACATAGAAAACAAACATGGTTGCCAAAGGTGAAAGGGAAAGGGGAGGGATAAATTAATAGTATGGGATTAATAGATCAAATTATGCATAAAATAGATAAGCAACAAAGATTTACTGTACAGCCCAGGGAACTATATTCAATATCTTATAATAACATATGATGGAAAATAATCTGAAAAAATGTACATATATACATAAATATACATATAACTGAATCACTTTGCTATACACCTAAAACACAGTATTATTTGTAAATCAATTATACTATAATAAAAAATTTTTAAAGATTATATTTTAATAAAAAGTAAAATTTTTTCCTAAAAAAATACGTATTGTCCCTAATATTAAGATTTTGATGCTATTCCTTGAAAAATGATAACCCTAACATAACTGTCCTAAGGAACACGTGCCTTCTTCCCAAGCCTACATTCACTCTGCTGGGCTCCTCAGCCCCTCCCAGGTCAGGTGCCAGCTTCAAATTTCAATCCACAACACTCCTCCCTGACAGAAGGGAAAAAGAGATCTCAGTACATTTTAACACATGTCATAGCTGGCATTCTAACTCATATCCAGTGGCTTCCATTACTTTTGCTGTGAAATACCAAACACCGCATCTGAACATAAGAGGGTGCATGCAGAGGTCACACAACAAACCTACGGATCAGGAAGGGCACGATGGGTCACTGGAGGACACACGCTCTTCTTTCCCTCCCCTCCCTGCTCCTTGCAAGTGTCCTTTGGACCGGAGGAGGCCTAAGGTGAAAGCCGGCCAGCTGCGGCGCAAGAGCAGGCGTTTCAGCGCAGCTGCTCCTTCAGACGGTGAAAAGGCTGCCTCGGATCACCAGGAATGATGTTCACACCAGACATTCTGACCTTTACCCCAGCCCTGAGCCTCGCCCCATTCCTGAAGCTGAGGGCCCGACCCCAGCCCCTGCCCCAGTCCCAGGAACTGTCTCATCTGATCCTCCAGCCTTGACCCACGCTCACTGACCAGCCCTCTGCCTGTCTCGCCTACCAGTTCCATCCAGGTCCACCTCCTGCTGCACCGCCCCCGCCTGATCCTGCTGGACTCTGTTTGGGCCGATACAGCCGAAGCCAGTCCCAGCCCCGGCAGCTCCTGTTTGACCCTGCCTGTGAGGGGCTGCATCTGCAGAACTGCCCACCTGGGCACAGCTGCTAGATTGAGTCCTTTGCCACCACCCACCCCTTGAAGTCAGGCCCTGGAACCTCCAGCCAGCCCCACAGAGCACTGCCTCCCAGAGGAACGAGAGGGACCAAGGACCCTGAGCTCACAACTCCATCTAGTGGAGCTCCAGCCAACAAAATGGTTTCTCCAGAGAGAGCATCTCAGACATGGCTGCACATATGAATGACCTGGGGTCTTGCTCAAAATGCAGATTCAGATTCAGCAGCTCTAGGGTGGGACCCAAGACCCTGCATTTCTAACAAATGCCCAGGCGAAGCCAACATCACTGGTCCAGGGAACACACTTTGAGGAGAAAGATTTCAGAATACTAATCACTACAGTTTTGCAAAATTGAAAGAAAAAAAAACCCACTTCACAGTAGTAAGAGCCCTAATCTCCACCAAGGGGAGGGAGTCATTCCCTCACAGAACGCTCCCGCCCACAGAGTCTGGAGCCTGTCCCTGCATACTAGGCGCTAATCACATGCAATTCTGCTTTGCATTTCGCTTAATAGTTTCCTACAGGGGTGTTTCGTTTACTGCTCAGGCACCTGGTTCCTTTACAGCATTCATCCATTCTGCAGACATTATCGAGTATTCTTGTGTTGGGGCTAGAGGAAGATAGAAGACATGGTCCCTGTGCTCAATGGGCCATTAAGGGAGACAGATACGTAAACAGGTATTTCCGCACAATGTAGTGAGTGTGAATATAGTGCCTGTATATAGTGTGAGGGAGAAGAGGCCTAGAGCCCATCAGGTCAGGGAGTCATCAGGAAAGCCTTTCTGGGCACCGAAGAGCCTGAGCTGAATCTAACAAAGGCCAGGAGTGAGCCAAGTGAGGTGCAGGGGCCCCGCCTGGCACAGGCTCCGGCGTGAAACAGCCGGGGAGGACGGAGCCGCGCACGCTGCGGGCTGGCGGACCGCAGTCAGCGAGTGGGGAAGCCTCGGAGGAGAGGCTGAGGTTTCCACCGGGAGCCAGTCACACAGGGCCTTGTCGGCCACGCTAAGGAGCTTGGGCTTCATCCTGTGGACAACGAGGAAACAACTCCGATTTTTAAATAAAGGTGTGGCATGATCATGTTTGGGTTTTAGGTAAAGCATGTTTGGGGACTGTGTGGAGAATGGACTTCAAGGTGCCAAAACTAGAAACAAGGGGACCCTTTAGGAAGCTTTTTTCAGGGTCCAGAAACCAGATGACCTGGGCCTGAACTAAAGCACTGGTGGTCTGGGCTGAGAAAGATGAGACGGGGGAGGATATAGCCTAATGGCAGAGCGGGTGCTTAGCATGCACGAGGCCTGGGTTCAATCCCCAGTACCTCCACAAAAAAAAGGAAAGAGACAGATTCAAGATCTATTTAGAAGGCATTTGGAAATGCATGGCAAGATCTAGTGCTTTATTGCATGGCAACAGTGGGGGATAAGCACAGGGCAAAGGGCTCCCAGTGCTTGGCTTGGGGCATTTTCTATGTTTCCACCCAAATCAGAGAGGACAAGAAGCCTTGCCTGTTCGGAGTTCAGGACCAAACCCAACCTCTATGCTAATGGGTCTCAAATCTCCAGCCTAAAATGTTCTTCAAAGTTCCAAATTCCTATATTTAACTGTTCACTGGACAGATCACCTCCAGCATGCCAAAACCAAATTCACCATCTTTCAAAAATAAAATAATCTCTTATTCTGGTAAATTGAATCCAGTGACCCAAGTCAGAAGCCTTAAGGTAATCTGCTAAGAATTATAAACGCTTGGTGGTTGCCGAAGGCTACTGGGGAGTTAATGTTTAATAGGTACAGACTTTCAGGTGGGAAGAGCACGAAGCTCTGGAGGTGGATGACGGTGATGGTTGCACAACGGGAATGAACTTAATGCCACTGAACTATACACTTAAAAATGGTTTAAATGGTTACTTTTGTGTTATGCATATTTTACCAAAAAATTTTTAATGAAAAAAGTAATTATCAGTGCTACCTTCTTAACACCTCTGAGATAAATCTCTTCCTCTCTGTCCCCACCACCATTGTTCCATAGCTGTTCCATCCTTCATCAGACCATTACAAATCATCTCTCAACTGGTGTCCCAACCTCCAGTCTTTTTTCCTTAAATCAGTTGTCAGATGTTTCCAACAAGCCAATCAGACCATATGACTGGTTCCCATCGCCTGTAGGATAAGATCCAAATCCATTGGGTCGGCATATCAGGCCCTCAACAATATGGACTTTTTATTCATCCAGCCAATAAAGCTATTTTGAGTGGTCCCTGAGACAGAAACTGGAAATGGCCCCAAGGACACAGCAACGAGGAGGAACATGTGCTCCCTGGCATCGTGGAGCGAACTCACTAGCAAAAACAGCAGATTTTAAAACACAGACAAATTGTTAAATGCAAAGAAACAAAATTTAGAGGATTGAGTAGATGAGAAAGACCTTTAAAGGGAGGGGTGGTGGGGAGTCTGAGAGGGAATGCCAGGGGAATGGTGTGGAAAGAAGATTGTGTTGTTGGGGTAGCCTAGATGGGACTTCCAAGGGGGAAGTATTAGCCAGCTGTTTCTGAAGCTGTTAAGGGGTCAAATAAAATAAGAACAGGAAACAGCCACTACGTCTGGCGATGTGGAGATCACTGACGGTCTTGATGAGAACAGTTTTAATTAGAGCAATGGATTGCGGGCAGAGGAAAAGTACATGGGAGGGGAGGAAACTGAGATAACATCAGGAGAGACTCAGCAAGTATGACTCCGACGTCAACCTAAAAAACGAGCTGGTAGCCAAAGGGAGATGTGGAGTCAAGAGAGAGTGGAAGTTTTTTTTAAGTGAGTTAACTTCAATTTGGTGGGGGTGGGGAGGTAATTAGGTTTGTTTGTTTGTTTGTTTGTTTTTAATGGAGGTACTGGGGACTGAACCCAGGACCTGGTGCACCCTAAGCATGTGCTCTACCACTGAGCTGTACCCCACCCCGAGAGTTGAGTTTTTGTTAACCTGACATATGTGAGAGCATATTAGTATGCTGAAAGATCCATGAAGAGGTAGAGATTAATGACTTAGGAGAGAGAGAAGATAAAACTAAGATTAGAATTCATAGCAGCACTGTTCATAATACCCAAAAAGTGGTAACAACCCAAATGAACATCAACTGACTGCTGCATAAACGAAATATAGATCACAAGCTGCATACAGCCCTGAGCTGGATCCCACAAACCCCCGCTGCTGTCCTGTCGTCAACACTGTCACATGTTCTCCATCTGCCAAAGAGGGCAGAGCTGGAATTGCTGAAAAACTGCAGCCTTTGGGTCAGGCTGATGGAGCCTTGACTCACCCACCTTCACTGCTGCTACAGAACCGCCACTACCAGCAACTGCCACACTGTCCAGCTGGAAGCGGGAAGATGCCCTGTGCCTCCCACAGTCTGATCTCCCTCAAATGCTTACCACTGGCAGGACTCACAAGGACGAAAGCCAAGTAAATGTAGTTTGCAGACTCCTAGTCCCAGCAATATAGTGCAAAGTATAAAAAGGCGGGTGAAAGGCTAAGAGAAAATAGTTATAATCTGGGGAAAGCACTGACGTATTCCCATTAATCTCAAGAGCAAGAAAAAGAATTTAGTATCCATACTACTATTTAACATTGTTCTGAAGGCATTAGTTAAAGCAAATAAGCAAAAGAAAGAAAAGAAATAAAAATTAGAAAGGAAGAAGTGAAATTATCTTTATTTGCACAGATTATTTTATACCCAGAAAATCCAAAGAATTAAATGGAAACAATTATTGTAAACAATGAGAGAATTCAGTAAGATGACTTGGTACAAAATGGATATACAGAAATCAAAAAGGATGTTACACATATGCAAATAGCAACCAATTAGAGGATACAGGCTCCCTCTTATAGTAACCAAAAAAGTAAAATAACTAGAAATAAACTAAGACATGTTCGATGTCTTTGAAATGCTGCTGAGGGGACAAAAGATGTGAATACTTGGAAAGACATAATATACACTTGCATAAAAAGATGTCACAAATAAAAAAGAAAAGCTATGTCAGTTCTCTCTAAACTATATTTAATACAGTCCTAATAAAATGCTCACAACAAGCATCATACTCAATGGTAAAAGAAAGAAACCTTTTCCTTGAAGATAAGGAACAAGAGGAGGAAGCCTGCTTTAAAAACATCCGCATTGGAAAGGAAGAAGTAAAATTATCTCTGTTTGCAGATGATCTGACCTTACACGTAGAAAACCCTAAAGATTCTTCCAGGAAAAAACTGTTACAACTAATAAATAAATTCAGCAAAATGGCAGTGACAAAAGTCAGTTGCATTTCTATACAACAACAATGAGCAATCTGAAAACAATTCCATTTACAACAGTATCAAAAAGAATAAAATACTTAAGAATTAATTTAACCAGGGAGGTGAAAGACTTGTACAATGAAACTATAAAACATTGTCAAAAGAAATTAGACATAAATAAATGGAAATACATCCCATATTGATGGATTAGAAGACAATATAGTTCAAATGTCAATAACACAACCTAAAGTGATCTATAGATTCAATGCAAAATCCCAATGATACTTTTTGCAGAAATAGAAAAACTCACCTAAAATTCATATGGGATCTCAAAGGACCCCAAATAGCAAAAACGATCTTGAAAAAAAAAAAAACTGAAAATGGAACACTCACACCTCCTGATTTCAAAATCTACCATAAAGCTACAGTAATCAAAACTCCATGGGGGGTAGGGGAGAGGGAGGATAAATTAGGAGTTTGGGATTTACATATACACACTACTATGTATCAGACAGATAAACAGCAAGGACCTAGTGTATAGCACAGAGAACTATATTCATTACCTTGTGATAACAGGTAATGGAAAAGAATCTGAAAAAGAATAGACAGACAGAGAAATAGATATGTAGGTAGCTATATATATAATGTATAACTGAATCACTTTGCTGTACACTGGAAACTAACACATTGTAAATCAACTATATACTTCAATTAAAAGAAAGAAAAAATACTATAATATTGGAATAAAGACAGATGTATAGACCAATGGAATAGAGTAGAGAGCCCCAAAATATACCCTCAATTGTATAGTCAAATGATTTTTGACACGGGTGCCAAGACCATTCAATGTGGAAAGGGCGGTCTTTACAACCAATGGTGCTGGGAAAATTGGATATCCACAGGCAAAAGAATGAAGTTAGACCCTTACCTAACTCCACACACACACACACAAAATTAACTCAGAATGGATCAAGGACCTAAATGTAAGGCCTAACTCAATAAAACTTAGGAAAAAACAAGACAAAATCTTCAGGACATTGGATTTGGCAATGATTTCTTGGGGAAGACACTAAAGGCACAGGTAACAAAAGAAAAAATAGACAAATTGGACTTTGTGAAATCTTTTAAATTTTGTACATCAAATGACACTATTCACAGAGTAAAAAGGCAAATCATAAATGTTACCAGCTTATTATCCAGAATATATGGAAAACTCCTAAAACTCAAAAACAAAAACAAACAACCCAATTCGAAAATTGGGAAAAGACCTGAATAGATGTTTCTCCAGAGAAGGTATACGAATGGCCAATAAGCATATGAAAAGATACTAGATGCTCAACATTAGTAATCATTAAGGAAATGCTAATCAAAACCACAATGAGAGGGGAGGGTATAGCTCAGTGGTAAGAGTGCCTGCTTAGCATCCCAGGTTCAATCCCCAGTACCTCCACCAAATAAATAAACAAACAAACCTAATTACCTCCCCCACTAATAAATAAACAAATAAATTTTTAAAAACTACAATGAAATATCACTTCAAACCCATCAAGGTGTCTGCTATCAAAAAAAAAATAGGAAACAACAAAGATGTGGAGAAATCAGAATTCTTGTTCACTGTTGGTGGGAATATAAAATGGTACAGCCACTGTGGAAGGCAGTATGGTGGGTCCTCAGAAAAATCAAAAATAGAATACCAAAAAAAAAAAAGCCATATGATCCAACAATTCCACTTCTAGGTACATGCCCTTTAAAAGAATTGAAAGAAGTGTCTCAAAGAGACATTTGTACACCCACGTGCAGAGCGGCATGACTGACGGTAGCTAAAGCATGGACGCGACCCAAGTGTCCACTGATAGATGAATGAGTGAGCAAAAGTGGTGTATATACATAACAAAACATTATTCAGCCTTAAAAAGGAAGAAATTCTTCAATATGCTGCAATGCTTGAGGACGTTATGCTAAGTGAAATAAGCCAGTCACGAGAAGATAAACACAGCATCATTCCACTTAAATGAGGTACTTCGAGCAGTCAGAATCACAAAGATGGAAAGTATAATGGTGGCTGCCAGGGGCTTGGGAGGAGAGGATAGAGAGTTACTGTTTCACAGAGTTTCCATTTTACAAGATAAAAAGAGTTATGGGGATGGATGGTGGTGGTGGCTGCACAACAGTATGAATGTTTTTAGTATCTCTGAATTGTACACTTAAAATGGTGAAGATGGTAAGTTTTATGTTATGTGTCTCTAACCACCACCACAACAAAATTCAATTACACAGTTAAAACAAAAGAATAGTTACACATTTTAAATAAATGAATAAATATCCATTCCACAAGCAGGTGATGCAAACATTTGTCCACACAAAGACACGTATGTAAATGTCCGTAGCAGCTTTGTTTGTAATAGACAAAAACTGGACACAACCCAAAGGCCCATCCGCAACTGAATGGATATATAATTTGTGGTATATCCACAAAATGGGATATTATCCAGCAATAAAATGAATGCCAAGTTGTTGATTTCTTTAAGTAAAATTTCCTTCACCATTATGCATTAGCATTATGCAAGAGGGGGATTATAACAATCTAAAATCTCACAGGGACCATTTTCCAGGGCCACTGATGACCTCTGGGGAAGGACTGAGTTTAAACAAAGTCCCTGATTGGGACGGGAGCTCAAAGTCCACTGCCTCTGTCCTACCGGTCAAACCCACTGACGTCACCATCCTGGCCACTGGGGGCCTCAGAGAAGAGGTCTGGGGACAAACCCTGAGTCAGGCGGGGATGAACTATTTCAGGAAGGCGTCTCCTGCACTGTGCTGCTGGAGCCCGAGTGGCCCCTGTGCCGCTGCCCAGCAGAAAAGTCCTGTGACAACCCTCCCACCCCCACACCCCTACCCTTCCCACCCCCACCCCCTGGTTAAGACACATTCTTCTCTGTGTTTGGCTTGTATCTGGGGCAGAGGCAGGCTACCGTTTACAAAGCCCTGGGGGTGCCAGTGGCACCCAACCAGAACTTCCAGCTTGCATAAACCGAGCAGAACCTGAGGACCGAATCAGGCCAGGGCGGGCTGGCGTGAGTCAGCTCTGCTGGGCATTTGGCCCCTGCAAACTGTGATCAGAGACATAGCCCCCCTCCCCCTTCTCTCCCTTCTGAGATGGTCAGCACACACCATCCTCTTCAACTGGGCAGAGCGCCCCGAACTCAGGACACACTGGCGCCACCTGTTCCTTCGCCTCCCATAAAATCTGCTGAAGAGCTTGTGGGGGCTTGGGACCTGTGCCCTCTGGAGGGATTTCACAGATCCACTCCACCCGGCGAGGAGGAAACTGCCAAGTAGGAGACAGGGAGCAAAGTCCTACCGCGGGGCAAGAAGAGACGCGCATCTGCAGTGGCCGGGCAGCGCGGAAAGGCCGGGCGCCAGGGAAGCGCCGCTCCCAGCCAGGCTGCCATGGACACCCTGGTCCGGCTCCTGCAGATGCTGGTGCTGCTCTTGACCCTGCCCCTGCACATCATGGCTCTGCTGGGCTTCTGGGAGCCCCTGTGCAAGAGCTATTTCCCCTACCTGATGGCCGTGCTGGCGGCCAAGACCAACCGGAAGATGGAGGGCAAGAAGCGGGAGCTCTTCAGCCAGATAAAGGGGCTTGCGGGGGCCTCGGGCAAGGTGGCCCTGCTGGAGCTGGGCTGCGGCACTGGTGCCAACTTCCAGTTCTACCCATCTGGCTGCAGGATCACCTGCCTGGACCCGAACCCCAACTTTGAGAAGTTCCTGACAAAAAGTATGGACGAGAATAGACATCTCGAGTATGAACGGTTTGTAGTGGCTTTCAGGAAGGACATGAAGCAGCTGGCCGATGGCTCCACGGATGTGGTGGTCTGCACCTTGGTGCTCTGCTCAGTGCAGAGCCCAAGGAAGGTCCTGCAGGAGGTCCACAGAGTGCTGAGGCCGGTCAGCAGGGAAGGGTATGGGTGAGGGGCAGCAAACGTAGCATTGGCCACCCCAGTGTCCGGGGCACCCAGGACAGGGAATCTCGTGAACTAGTGCATCTGACACCCGTCCATCCCCATCTGCTGGTGAGCAGGAAACATGACCAGGGCTGGATGTGGAAGCCCACAAGAGAGCCACCCAGGGAAGTCGGGGAAGAGGGGAGGACACCTAGGGGTGGGATGTTTACATTGAGATCCCAGGGATTAAGCAGGGGCTGGAGGGAGTGGGGCAACTGACAATGTTCCAGGTAGAGATATTAGGGGCAGTAGAATCCCAGTAAGATTGGGAACTGGGTGTGGAGAGAAAGGAGTTTAGGACGGTTTCCAGGTTTTTGGCATGAGCAGCTGATGGAGGGAGTGAGGGAAGGTAGAGGGAAATGCCTTTTGCAAGATAGGAGAAACCTGCTTTGAACTCTTTAGGTCTGAGGTGCCATGGAGGCAGAGAGAACCCAGAGGTAGTTGGAAGTCCAGATTTGGAAGTCAGAAAAAGAGTGAGCCTGGAGATACAGATTTGGAAGTCACCAGCTTTAGCTGGTAAATTCCAAGCACAGAGGAGTATGAGATCACCTAGGGAAGGCACAGCGAGGAGCGAAGAGCTGGAGGAACCCCAGTTTAATCAGAAGCCCAGTGCAAGTTTTCCCCGAAATGCTGGCTGAGATGTCCAGGACACGTGTGTCTGGCTCTCGGGAGGGGGCTCTGGGCGAGCATCTCTGTATCCAGTGAGATCTCTGGATACTGGTTCTACGCCTGCCCTTCTGTCTGGTTCTCCGCCTGCCCGTCTGTCTGCCCACGGTTATGCTGTCCTTCTGGCCGTCCTTTGAGAATGTCTCACCAGTCGTCCCCAGTCAGTCACGGGAGGCTCGTCACACGCTCTGGGCGGGCAGCCGGAGCCGGGGCGCAGGAGGTGTCACGGAGCAGGACGGTTTGCTCCCCGAACTTGAAGACCAGCACCTCCCTCTTCACCAAGAGGTTTCGGGCAGGCGTGGCCGGCAGGACGGAGGTGAGGTTAGAGGCAGGCGGTGGGTGGAGCAGGTGAGTGACACGCTCTTCTCTCCCAGGGAGGATTGTTCTTTTTCTGGGAGCACGTGGCTGAGCCGCGTGGGAGCTGGGCCTTCCTGTGGCAGCAAGTTGCAAAGCCCACCTGGAAACACATCGGGGATGGCTGCTGCCTCACCAGAGACCTGGAAGGATCTGGAAAGTGCCCAGTTCTCCGAACTCCAAATGGAACGCCAGCCCCCTCCCTTAAAGTGGTTGCCTGTTGGGCCGCACATCACGGGGAAGGCTGTGAAGTAAGCCTTCCCCAAATCCTGCCTGCGGTCGGAATGATCCCACCCATCTGCTGAGTCTGCCTTCTCCTGAGAGGATCTGGGCAGAGAGAAGCCATCCCCCCACCACCCCTCCCCCACCCCACCCCTCCCCCCCCACCTCTGCCAGGGGACTCTCCAACCCTTCCCTCTTCAGTGGAAAAGCGCTATTGCTCCCCTGACCGCGGGGAGGGAGCAGTTACACCCTGCCGTACCCCTAGCTGCAAATTCCTGGATTGGGTCTCCCAGTTTTTGCCCAACCACCCCAGGACAGCTGCCCTTTCCTCTTTCTGAGACCACACTCAAGTGCCCCAGGACCTGGTCACACAAGTCATGATACATGTGTCTGTGCCAGGCCCCCAGCACTCCCTCCCATCACCACCTTTGTCCTGAGCTGTGTGCGTGCAGAGAAAATCTGCCCTCTCCTGCAGACCCTGGGCAGGAGGTGGCCGGACTCAGTAAAGGAGCCAGGTTTTGTACTCAAATATTTTTTAATATACAGACAAAATCTGCTAGATTGATGTGACAAACTAAGGTCAGAGGAGAGGGGAAGCTAGGGAGGGAAGAGCCCCTGAGTCAGCGACATAACCTCCTCCCCACCCTCTGGGCTTAAGGCACTTTTGGGGAGTCAGGTACTTGGGGTTCCGTTATACAGGGTGAATGGGAGAGGGAAGGAGTAGGGTCCCCTTCCCCACTTTTGCATCAGAACATCGCTGCCCTCCTCACCCCCCATGACCCATCCCTGATTTCCCCTCTCACCTAACAGCATCCTAAGGGGAAGTTTGGGGGGTGGTCCTCATGGGGGGAGAGGTCTGTGCCCTGTGGAAACAGATCCTGCCAAATCCTGATGGGACACCAGCAACCGGGTCCCGCCTCTTCACCTGCAGGAGCCGTCTCTGGGGAAGGGGTGGCGGGGGCCCACGGGCCAGCTGGGACAAAGGAGGCTAGGCAGTGCTTGGCACAGGGTGGCCATCGGGGCCCAGCTCGGGCTGCCCATCCCCAGCCAGAATGGGGTGCGCGTCGGGGCCCTCCCGCCAGGGGCTGCCCCAGTTGTTCCTCAGGATCGTGCCCGTCTTCTCCTCCTTGAACTGCTGCCGGTCTTCCCGCAGGATCTTCACCGCGTGGTACTGGGGCACGGCGGCTTCAGGGTACCGCACTCGCTTGAAGAATCCCATCTGGAAGGACACCAGGCCAGACGTGAGGAGCCTGCGGGGCTGAGGTCCCTGGGGCAGGTGCTCAGTACAGCCAGCTGCCTGCCTCCAAGGTCCCTGGGACAGAAAGGACCAACGGCAGCAGGAAGGAGACAGGCTGGGCGGCAGCCAGCGCAGCAAGCAGCCCCCACAAGAGCCACCATCCATGCTGGGTCCCCAGGTCCTCATTCACAGCAAGAGAAAGACCAGGAGGGGACCTGAGGTGCAGGACCAAGGACATCTCCCTTGGCACCTGCAAGAGGGGCTTGAAGGTAGAACATCAGGACTGCTGACCCCAAAGGTTCCCACGCCCTCCCAAGCTTTTAAGAGGCCCAATAGCATCCCCAGGAACACAAACGAGTTCGGAGGGAAAACATGGCTTCCAAGACCCGTGGAAGCTCCGGAATAATTCCTCTTCAAGCCTGTGTGCTCGTGCGCTGGGAGCACCCCCCTCGGGCTGGCCCCTCCCTGAGTCATGAACATGCTGGCCCTTCCACACCAAGATGGAAACGTGCCCCTTGCACACTCACGCTCAGGACTGCTCACACTCAGGACGGCCCAAGACTCCTACATGCTCAGACTGCACGGCACCTCCTTGCACGACGGCCTGCACACTCATGCCCCCAGAGGACAAGCACGGCACCTCCCTGTACTCCCACATGCTCACAGCCCAGGAGCCCACCCAACCCTGGTGCGTGCCCCCGGCTGTGTATACGCCCCCTCATGACCTCACCCTGGTAAGTCCCTCCCACCCCAGCTCCTAGAACTCACGCCCCTGTGCAATCTCATTTCTTCACCCTGCACATTCCTGGTCCCGTGACTACTGGGAGTTTCTCACACTCACACACATACATCCCCACACACGCACACACATATCTACACACACACATGCTCACACACAATTACCCCACAGTCCCCGGACCCCCGGCTTCCATGGCCGAGGGCTGCACAGCCAGACGGGCCCGGTGATGATGGGAAAAGATGAGCTCTGGCTGCTCCGATGGAAGAAGCCACACTGGGATGTAAGGGAGGAGGGGAGCAGAAGAGGAGGAGGATGGGAAGACTGGAGAAAGATGGGGGCCCCCATTTCTGCTTGGTCCCCCTTCCATGCAAGCAGGGAGCAGAGAGCCAGTTTCTCCCAGGCATCAATCTCCCCTAAAAAGAGCTGGCAAGGTTCCCAACAGCCTGGACGCCCAGAGGCCTGGTCCACTGATGACTCACATTTGCCAGAGCGTGTGCTTGGTCTATGGTCCCAGGGAGGAGGGGAGGGGCAGTTCCCCATAAAGCCCAAGGGCGCGCATGGTTCCGCAAATGTAGCATATGGTTCAGGGGATGACCGCAGGTGACGGGTGTGACTGTACGGACATGTGCTCGTATGTGCTCTCAGTGGAGCCCCAGATGCAAACGTGGTTCTGGCTACACTCTGTGTACAAGCACGGTTCCCGGTGGAGCCTGGTATGCGCAGGTTCCGAGTTCGGTCCTGGAGACAGTTCCCTGGAGGCAGTTCTCCACACTGGTTGGCTCCCTTGGCCACAGCTTCCTTCCCAGCCTTACTTGCCATGCTCTAGTAAAATCAGCCCACATTTCCCTGCCTCCATGGCTTTGCCTCCCATGGTCCTTTTGAAAGGCACAGACCCACCCATTCACCTCCCCACATCCAGACCCTGCTACCCCACCTGCTAAGGCCCAGCTCCGGGCCCCCGGCTCTCAAGCTCTCCCCCTTTGAACTCCCCCTGCACTCTCCTGACTTAGTACCTCTACCTTGTCCTTGACCACAGGCTCCCCTCCCCCACGAGACTATAAAACCTCTTGACAACGAGGTCTGCACCTGCCTTATCTCCGAACCGTCCAGGTCCCGACAGGGTCCCTGGTACGTGCAGGGTAAGGGCTCAGTGCAGATCTGCTGAAGAAATGGGAGTGTGGGTGAGAGAACCACACCTGGAGAGGCCACCTGCCTGACAAGGAGCCCAGCCCCCGCCGGCCTCCCCCTCCCCAAGCCTCACCTTCCACATGAGCAACACCAGTAGCGCCAACACCAGCAGCCCGGCCAGGAAGCCAGGAGGATGACCCACCAGGGGACTCCTTCTGCCACCACCGCCACGGGGTCCAAGTATACCATCACTGGGATCTGGGGAGGGAGGGGTTCGCAGAACGAGGGCTGGAGCATCAGGAGAGAAGAGATGCCCCGGCCCCTCCTCCCCAGCCCTGCAGCTCACCACCGTGGAGACGTCTCTGAGCAGCAGGTTCTTGATGGAGGACTTCACGGTGATGTTGGCTCGAACGATCACCTCCAGGGACTTCACAGCTGAGTACTCCTAAGGGAGCAGGGAAGGAGATCCTCCTCCTAAATGCCTAAGGTCCCCCCTCCCCCAGCTTCTGAAGCTGTAAATGGAAGAGGGTGTTTCCGCCTGTCTTGGGCTGAGTGTGCTGCATTTGGACACAGAGGAGATGGGAGGAGAAGTGAGTCCCCAAGGGGCTGTTGGGGAAGAGGACGCCCAGCCCGGTGCCCCGGCCGTGCTCTCACCTCCTAGGAAGGTGCTGTTCCAGAGGTGGCCCCAGACGTGCAGCACAGCAGCGCGGTCAAAACTGTAGAGAGGGCAGCTGAACACCATGCAGTTGGCCGTGCCCCGGGTGCAGTCCTGGGGACAAGGACAGGCGAGGCTCTGAGCCGCGTGGCCCCACCCCACTGAGCTGCTCAGGGCCCAGCACCCTCACAGTCATGCTCACACAGACACTGAGTCTGCCCAGAGCCTTCCCTCCATCCCTCCCTGAGCCCCCCTTTCCCTTGGCTCCTCATTCAATATCTATCCCATTTTCCTTACTTGGCTTCAAACCCCCTTCCTCCAGGAAGTCTTCCCAAATTAACCCTTGGTCCAAAACAGCAGCCTACCCCAAATCTGGGCTATTCGGCATTAAGATGCATGGGGAGCAGGGAGGACAGCAACAGGCAGAGTAGCTTCCCCAGGTGCCGCTTCTGCTACCTAATGACGGTCCCATTTACTGAGCATCTACTATCTGCGAGGTACTTGCCCCATTTAAATGTGCTACTGTCCTGCAATGTGCATATTACCATCATCTCCATCTTTCAAACTAGGAAATTCAAGTTCAAAGAAGCCAGGTGACCTCCCTCAGGTCACACAGCTAACAAAGCTGCTAAGAGGTGGAGCAGATATTTGAACCCAGGTCCAGAGTGGGCAAAGCCGCATTCCTCTGCTAAGCCCAAACTCACTGAAGGAGGATGAGGCTGCCCCAGAGCCGCTGGGGGGCAGCGGACTTAGGCCCTGCTCCTTCCAGGCCTGACTTAAATCCATTTGGCCCAATCCCACCTAATGGCCCATTTTTCTAAGATTAATGTTCTATTTATCACACTTCGTATACAGAAGACTGGCTTTGACAGTGTTTGAATTCTTTACGTCATCCTTTATTTTGCCACTTTTGAGCAATTCAAGAATCCTTGGTCAATTT
The DNA here is from genome assembly GCF_009834535.1 of Camelus ferus. Lineage (NCBI taxonomy): Eukaryota > Metazoa > Chordata > Mammalia > Artiodactyla > Camelidae > Camelus > Camelus ferus. Next base: position 22,379,194 of record NC_045707.1, read on the forward strand.
GTCTAAATGCCATTTTTAGTAAAAGAATCCATTTCAAAGTTCTTATCAGAAAGGGAGGGCTTTCCGAGGAAACCAGTCACATGGGGAAGGCCAGGACTAGCCACATATCAGGGAAACAGCGATGACACAAGCTCTTACTATCCCTGAGGTGCCTTCGTTTGCTTCAGGTCATGCTCTCAGGGGAGCAGGGACGCTGAGGAAGCCCCGAGAGGGATGGGGTGTGGCAGTGGAACTCCCTCCCAGACAGCTGACACCAGAGCTGGCCCTGCCGCTTACCTCCCCCTGCAAAGGCCTCTTTGACTCTTCTTGTCTCTATTGCCCTTCCTTCCGCACCTGGGATTCACCCCCTTGCCACCAGACCAAGTACCCCGCTGACCTGTGTCCCCTGCTCACTCTCCCTGCCAGCATCGCCCTACAAGGGACAGCACAGAGCATGCGCTAATCTGCTCAGTAAGTCTGCCTGTGGAACAAAGCTAGGTGACACAAGTAGGAGAAGGGGGGCAACACTGCTCAAAAAGGAGAGACAATAAATCACGTGAATATACCATCAGTTTAATTACTAGAACTGTCAAAAACCTAAAGCGTCCTTGACATTGTGAAAATCAAGCAGGTTTCCTTATGCAAATTGACTTTTTGTCGAAAAAGAATTCAAAAGAACAATAAACAGATCTCAGAGGTGGCTAAGACCATCCCACCTCTATAAACCGTGATCTTTCATCCACAAGATGAAAAGGCTATAGGTAAGCGCCTGCCCTGGAGTAAGCACCTGGCGAGCGTGGAGGGGTGGGACTTTGGCGTCCGCAGCTGCCTCACAGGCGTGTTGTGCACTGTCCTGTCAACTTGCCCAGCTGTCAGACCATCGCACCTCCCCACGCGCCACCCACCGTCCTGACGCACCATTCCCTCCCCACCACCCGCTTCCTCTATCATACCACGCGCCCCCTCCCCCATCCTGGCTGCACCAAGTTTGCCCTGCCCACACCAGGATGACGTTTTTCTTCTCAGCAGAGGACACTGGCCACCAGGACGTGCTGGGCTCCGGCTGCTCACGAGGCTCGGGCTGCTCCGGCTGCCCCAGCTCCCGCCGCCTCCTGTCCCTGCTGTCCACATCCTGAGGTGGGGAGGGGGCCCAGTGAGGGTCCCTCCAAATGCAGCAGTCCTGAGATGGCATCTCCTACCCACCACCTTCCTCCTGGCCCCCCACCTATCCACACACCCCCAGCCCACAGCGTCCTTCCCCAAGTCTACCCCCCACCCCAATTCAGCAGCCCCGCCCACCCAGCCTAAGCCTCACCAGGTAGAGGGCGTTGGGCCTGGGGGAACAGAGCCCCTTCTGCCCGGGCCCCTGCCCGCCCTCCAGCTCCACCCGCATGGGGTACAGCAGCCATTTCCCATTGGCAATCTCATGGGGCCACATGATGTTGAGGAAGGCAGAGCCCAGGGTGTTGAGTGACTGGCCGTGGTTGGAGACCTGTGGGCACAGGCGAGCATGAAGGCCACTAAATCCCTGGGGATGGAGAGCACGCAGGCTGTGGGGAGGCCTCAGAGAGCAGAGTCTTGACAAAGACTCAGGATCCTAGATCCAGGCGCCAGTCTCTGCCCGCCCCAAGCCCAGGAAAACCTAGAGATGCCACTAGGGGTGTGGGAAGGCCCCAGCCGCACCAGGGCAGAGTCCGAGAGAGAGACAGCAGCCCTGCCCCCGAGTCCCCAGCCCCCAGCTGAGGCCCTAGGCAGAGCAGCTGCCCTGGGCCCTCATGGGCCCCCCAGACCAGCAGGTGAGACGGCCGGCCAGGGCTGAGCAGGAAATGGCCAACTGAGGCCCCAGCACAAACACCTGCCCACAGCCAAGGCCCAGGAGCTGAGCGAGGCCTCGAACTCGCTAGACCACCATGCGGCCATATGGGAGAAGAGCCACAGCTCCTGGGGCAGACCTCAGCCCCTCCTCTGTGCCAAGGAGGGGCCTCACCAGGACACTCACCGTGACCTCGTACTTGACCTTGCTGCCCACATCCCGCTCAGACCGCATGGCACTCTCACCCCGCACCACGCCAGAGAAGAAGAGCTGCTGGGGAATGGCCACCCTGGTGAGGAGGGGTCAAAACGGGGGCTCAGGAGGCCTGGGGCCTGATGGAGGGTGAGGGAGAGCCCAGGCTTGGGTTTGGGAGTAGCAGTGCCCACCCCTCTGGCGGCGGTGCCCCCCTGGGCAGGGCTTACCCCGTGATGGACAGCGACAGCTCGATGAAGCACGAGCTCGGGCAGAGACTGGACGCAGCTCCTGCTCGCTGATCCTGGCGTGTGGCAGGGCGGGCGTGGGCAGCAGGCACAGACACCACCCCAAGGGGTCAGATGAGGACAGTGAAGCCCCTTCTAGGTGGACTTCCAGCCAACTTCCCCCACCATCACCCTACCCTGGCCCCACCAGCCTTACGTGGCTAACAGCAGCTCCACCTCTAGCTCTGCGGTCTCAATGGTGATCCCTGAGGTGCTATAAGGATGAGGTAGAAGGTGACCTGGACCAAGGACAGGAGCAGGATGAGAGTCCAGAAGGGCGAGGGGCTTGAGGAAGGATCGGGGGATAGAGAGCCCCTTTGATAGGGACAAGGGCAGATGTGCCAACCTGGGCGCCTCTCTTCATGGGGTTCCCCAAGCTCACACTCAACGTGGGAGGCATTGCCATTGGACAGGCACAGTGGCTTCTCCTGGAGTGGGGAGAGAAGGAGAGGTCAGCTTGGGTTGCTGGAGCCCCTGAACACCCCACGCCTACCCTGCCCAGGTCCTCACCACAGAGTCCAGGGCCCGGACTCCTGAGTAGTGCAGAGAGGCAGGGAGGGTGACAAGGAGCTGGGCCTCGTGAGCGTCATCCCCATCGGCCTGGGGCTGGGCTGGGTCCGAGGGCAGATTGGTGACCTTCAGCTCCAGGCCGATGACTGGCTGCCCACTCAGTGCAAACAGGGCTGTCGTCCCATCCGCAGTCCCTGGAGGGTCAGATCCCACTCACTCTAAGATCTGAACACCTCCCCCGGCCTCCCCCTCTCCTGCCTCCTTCCCCCAGGGCATGCCCCCTCTCCTCCCGCCTGGGTCTCCCAAATCTCAGACTTAGGCGAATCACGACTTGGAGTCAGGGGACCTCCATTCTGGTCCCAGCTCCACCACTAACTGACCTTGGGCAAGTAACCTAACCTCTCTAGGCCTCCATTTTCCATTTATAAAGTGGGACTTACAAGAATTCCTATCTCACAGGGTCGTGAAGACTAAAAAGAGAGATATATGATATGTGAACTGTATGTTTGTATATATATATATATGTATATATATAGTGAAGGCCTGTCATTCCTTGCCAGGGGAGCCCCTGTGGGTCCACCACTGCCCCCATCTGCAAACTTCTGAATTATCAGCAGGTCCCCCCCAGCCTTCCGCTTTCTCCCTGCAGACTGGCGCTCCTGAGGGGACTTCCTTCCGATCCTGGAGCTCTTGCCTTCCCACCCCGCCTGCTCCCTTGCTCCGCCTCACATGGGCAGAGGCTGAAACTCGGTGTCACTGATGCAGGGTGCAGAAACGGGCGTGGACCAGCCGCAGGTTGCTCTGACAGATCTTATCTTCCCCACAGCCTTGCTTCAGGAAGTGGATCTGAGGAGAGATTCGAGGAGGGTCATTACTAGGGGGTGAATGTGCCTTGCCTAGGTGGGGTAGAGGATCACAGGGGTAAATAGCCTGTGTTCAACTCGAAGACCTGTGGCTTCCCAGCTGTGTGATATCGAGCTGGTCACTCAACCACTCTGAGCTGGGGCCTCATCAGCAAAATGATGGGAGAATTACGATGTCGCAGTAGAGGCTAGCAGGCTAGTCCAGAGCAAGGCCATATTTCCTCGGCCTTTCTCCTGTGTAACTGAGCCCCAGACTTAGAACGCGAAGCGAAGAGCGCCACTGCCAGACCGGCCGTGAAACCCATGCAAGGAGCTCCACGCTCCCCTCCAGCAGGCTGGGATAGAGGTGGCCTTGGAGACCACATCTGAAGACGGCAGAGCCCCACACCCCTGCGCCCCTGAGTGCCTGCCTGCCCCTCCGACTAGCAACTCATGGTCACATGGGCCAGGTTTCATCTGGGGTCCCCCCTGTTACAGCATCTAGAAACAGGAGGAGATACCGGGGTAACCGGTGAAAGGGTCTCACGCGCTGTGAGTGCGTGTCACTGGCGAGGGGCCACGGCTCCTCTTCCTGGGCTAAGCTGGAACCCAGGCTCACCTCCGTCCACTGGGTGCTGGGCGGGTAGGCATTGAGGATGGGGGCCGCTGGGGGCAGCCCCTGGCCAGGAGCCTGTCGCCGGAGCCGGGGGGTCGGGAGACTATAGGACAGGGTCACCGCAATGGCCCGAAGCTTGTCTTTGACATTCTCCTGGGAAGAGAAAAGACGGACGTGGATACAAGAACAACCCCCAGCCCCAGCCCTGCCCAAAGCCCCAGCCAGACCTGAGACAGATCCGGAAATTCGGAAAGAGGCTCAGGGAGGTGAAGGAGAGAGGTGGAGAACTGGGCAAGGAGGAGGGAGAGCGACTGGGGTGAAGGGAGGAGAGCAGGGCTTTGAGAACCAGACGTGAAGACACAACCTGCTGTCACCATCTCCAGGGAGGACAGAGCTTAACAGGAGACGCAAGAAGGCAGCGGTTGGGGGGTGGGGGTGGTCAGCCCAAAAGGGAGCCTTCCCCAAGGTCGAGATCTTAGAATGAGGTGTGCGTGTGTTAGGGAAGAAGCTGAGAGGAAAGCAGGAAGAAAAAGGATGTGAGAGTGACCCTCAGGGGCCAAGGGGGCAGCATGCACCTGAAGCTGGAGCGTGGTGTCACCACAGACTCCGTCACGCTGGCGTTTCAGCCACATGGTGCCTGAGGCCTGGTGCTTAGGGTCATCCGGGCCACGGCTCAGGAAGATCACAAGGGGGACCTGGCCCCGGAGCCTGCGGTCTGTGTCCCCATCTAACGTGTAATCCAGGGCTGTGGCAGGTGGGAGAGGAGGAGCCAGTGAGGCTGGGGAACGGCTCCAGTCGGCCCTTCCTCCACCTCGGGGGACGCACCGGGAAACCCACTGGGGTGGGGGTGGAGGGGCCTCACTCACCCACAACAGGGCTGTAGCTGCTGGGCGATGCGACGTAGCTGAAACAGACCCTTAGGTCCATGCTGCGGGGACAAAGGCGAGGCTGACAGGCCAAGGTCCCACCCCGACCCTGCACACTCCTGCCCCAGCCCCAGCCCCAAGCTGGGCAGAGAAAGGGAGCTAGAGGTGCAGGACTGGGCCCTGGGTGCTCCCCTCCGCCCTCCCCTGGGATCCCACCTCACCAGACTGAGTGGCCGCCGGCACAGTTGGGCTGTTCTAGGTCGATGGTTCTCGGAAGGATAGAAACCTCGTGGGAGACACGGATGACGGGCCTGGCCCTGGGGAATGGGGAGTGGAGGGCACAGGAGGCATGAGAACTTGAGGCTGGGAAAGCGGGGAGCCGGTGGACTCTCCAGCAGCAGAGCTGGCCCGGGGCGGGGAGGATGGGGGGGGGGTGCTCCGGGCCTCGGGGAGAAAGAGGGCAGAGCAGAAGGAGGGCTCACCTGAAGAGCACGGCCGTGTCGGCCAGGGAGCCCACCAGCAGGTCCGGGTAATGGTTCCCATCCACGTCCAGGCCGCCCGACAGGGAGTAGCCAAAGCTCTTTATGCCCACGGCCTCGCCCTCCAGCACCTGCGGGGCCAGACCGTCGGCCTCCCACCCACCACCCCCGGGCCTCTGCCTCCCCTGCCGCTGCTGCCCCGTCGCCCGTCCCACCCACGCCCGTTCCTGGTCCCGCCACTGCCCTCACCTGGGAAGCTGTGACGACAAGCCCCAGGCTGCTCCCGTGGTAGATGAAGACTTTCCCATCCCCATCGAAGGGAGCCCCCACGGCGATGTCTGCGGGAGCAGGAGAAAGGCAATCAGACCTGGGGGGGCAGGGGGCGGAGAGGCACAAGGTCCAGCCCCAGCTTTCCCTCAGTCACTCAGCTCCATGTCCTGTCTTCCCTATCTTGCTGAGCGGCTACCAAGTCCTGGGCGCCTTACACGCATCACGTTCAGTCCTCTCAGCTACTCTCTGCAGGTAACGCTAGCTCAGAAAGGGCACCTGCCCAAGGTCACAAAGCTGCCCAGGTGTGAGCCTAGGCTGCTCCCCTCCCTGGGCCCTCAGAGGACCTTCCTCTTGACCTCAGAGGTACTTCCCCACCCCTGCCCTGCCCCCTCCCTCCCCTGAGCCTCTCCCGGTCCCAGTCACACCTGGGAAGCCGTCTTGGTTGAGGTCCCCCAAGACAGCCAGGCTGATCCCAAACATGGAGTCGGGGGAGCCGCAGAGCCGGAGAGGGGAGACCCCAGCCCAGTGACCCCCCCTGGTTCATATACACATACACGGCACCCCCCAACTCTTCTTGGAGCTCAAAGAAGTAGGGGGCACCCACTACCAGGTCTGTCCAGCTACGGAGAGAGGAAGACAGCCAGTGCGGAGTCCTCCCCAGCCTGGGGAGTCAGGAGGAAAGGCCAGAGGCCCCTCACCCTTCCCGGACCCAGCCTCCCCCAGGCTCCACTTCCCTCGGCCCTCTCTCACCCATCATTGTTGAGATCAGCCACAGCCAGTGAGTAGCCAAAGCCAGAGGCCAGGCGCTCCCCAGACAGTGTAACTTCGGGCACCAGGCGGCTGGCACTGTCTTTGCGCAGAATGACCACAGCACCCTTGTGGTTGGCACGAGGGGCCGCTGCCACAAAGCTCAGCTCCTCTGCTCGCATCAGCGCCTTCCCCGAGTCAATGGAGAAACCTGAGCGGGGGCGACCCACTAGTAAGCGCCCCCCCTACCCTGCCCCTCTCCGAGCAGGTCGGAGCCAATAGGTGGAAGGCACCTGCCAAGGTATCCCCACCACGGCTGCACCACTCCTCCTCCCTTCTGGAGGCCTGGCAGCCCTCCCCACCCAGATACTGGGGGCTGGCACAAGGGTTGCGGTGAGGTCGGCCTCAAGGACTGGGGAGGAGGGAGAAAGGCCACTGAGAAGGCCAAGGAGCTGGGTGGGGGGCTGTGGCACTGGCAGGAGCTAGGGCAGGTTGCCTCCCATACGATTCCCAGGGAACTGCTCTCCCCTCTGCACACCCAGGAGGTCCCCATTCCATCCAATGCACCTTCCTTGCCCCCAATTCCCACCATCCACGCAGGGAGAGAAAGTCTTCACATGGATGGGAGGGGGGAGACATGGGGGAGTAGGGGAGAACTTGATTCACCCAAACATCTCCCGGGCCTCATTTCCTCCTCTTCTGCAGAGGGATGCAGATGAGACAATGAGAGGGACTTACCAACACAGCTGGACCTGTCTCCACACGTGCCCACCATCCCTCCCTCAGAGGAAGGCCCCCAGAGGTCTAGCTTCCTTCCTTCCCGGGACAGTCCCACCCACCTGGACCTTCCTCCAGAGACCCCGGTCACAGCCCCCTAGGCTGTCACCCCTGGGGCCTCTTCTCCTCCGTCCTGGTTACTGGGCTCAGCTCTTCTCTGTAAGTTGGGCCCATTGGGTATTTCCCTGAAAGTGTGCTGTTGGGGGGCAGGGCAGGAGAGGAGGGGAGGCCAGGCCAAGCCCCCAGGGCCCAGGAGGACGTGGAGGGGCGCTTACAAACCTAAGTAGCTATTCAGGGCCAAGTCTCCGGCTGGTCCTGGGAGCCGGTCAGCAGGGTCCAAAGTTTTATACACCAGCTGGTCAGGGTCTGAGCTATCAATGTTGGTCACAAAGAGCAACCCTGCGGGGGATGGGGTGGGGGGGTGGGGGGAGACACCAGGGAGGGACATCCGGGGAAGAGGCCACAGAGTGGAGAGACCGAGGCAGACGGAAAGGCGAGGAGGAGGTAGAAGAGGAAGAAGTGGAGAAAGAACATGAGAGAGACAAAGAGACCAGAGAGATAAGAATCAGACAGAGAGACAGAGACAGAGACAGAAGGATGGGAGCGTGGAGAGGGAGGATGAGAGAGAGAGGAACAGAGGGTTAGAGCAGCTCTGGGCCGGGGAGGGGTCCCTACCGAAGTAGCTGTTGGCAGGGACCGGGATGAGGCGGGGGTCCTGCTCCTTCTCACCCCCCGCCTCGTAGGGCCCGTCGTCCAGATGTGCCAGGTCCGCTGAGCCCTGTGCACAGAGCTCCACCCTGGCCGTGCCTGCAAGGACAGATCTGTTAGTGCCCGGGGCAGGAAGTGAGGTGCACCCCCAGGCCGGCTGTTAGACAGGCCCCCAGGGAAGCCCCTCCTCTCCTTTCCAGCCCTGTCTCCACCCCCTCCCCGGCCCAAGCTGCCTGGGGTCCCCCAGACTTGGCATCACACTCACCGAGTGTCAGCCTGGCCAGCGGCAGCGTGCAGAGATGGGAATGGGAGTGATGAAGGGTGGGCTGGTGTGTTGGAGCATGCGCGCCCCGGCTGGGCAGGTGCCCAGCGGTGGATGTGGGGACTCGTGCCAGCCTGTTGCAGAACACTCAGCCATGCGAAGGAGTGGAGATAGCCCCATTCGTGTATGTGTGTACACTGGCATGACGGTGGTGGGAGGCGTGGCAGTGAACTTGTGGGCATGCTTGGCCACGTGCTGCCCCCAGTCCCCTCTCTGAGGTACTGGGACATTTTGGTTCCCTTCTCCCCTCCCCTAGGTGTGACTCACTCTTCCAGTTATAAGTTCCCGGGGCTCCAAAGAGGAGGTAGTGGCTGTCTGCAGAGAAGGCAGCGGCCGTGCCCTGCTGGCAGAACCCAAACTGTTCGTGGCCCTGCGGGCGCCCCTCACAGAACTTCCACTCCCCACCATCCAGCTCATCATGGATGGCCAGGTCTTGGCTTAGCACAAAGCAGCGACCAATCACATCCCTTGTCTCCAGGATCTGGTCCACTCGCTGCCGCGACTCGTATCGGTGTGCACAGGTCTGTGCGAGGAAAGGAGCCGTCATTCTACTGCATGGGCTGGGGACCTACTTGACCCACATGCATACATGTACATGTTTGGCAGACACTGGTTTGTGTGCACACGTGCATCTGCGTAGGTGCACACACATCCACACACTCCTCTGCCAGCATCACTTGGGTACCACTGCCCAGCCAGTGTTAGGCAGGTATATACAGAACCCCCATCCTACCCTCTCTGCACCCGCTTCCCGGCCCTGGAGGGAGAAGCCCTTGCTCCACGTTCTGCCCGGGCGCCCACAGCACAGCGAAGCCAGCACACAGAACTCGTGCCTCCTTGATCCCGCCATACGGGACAATCCCCAACGTGCCCAGCTTGGTCCTGCCTCTACCCCTTCCCAAGTGCCATCACCTCATCTGCAAAGAGCTCCCTTCCCTCTCCACTCTCCAAGCATTGCTTATTCTTGAAATCCTGGCTCAAACCACCCCCACCTGCAGGAGTCTTTTCTCTCCTCTCCTCCCTCAGACTTTCATAGACTGGGGACTGTACCACTCACTTAACGTTAACCACATCCTGCCCCGCAGTGACTTGTATTACTGTGTTTGTGCGTGTTAGCGATGACACAGAGAAAGAGAGAAACAGACACAGAAAAAGAGAGAATGAGAATCTCTGCAGCTAGGCAGCAGGGTAGCTGAGGCACGGGCCAGGCTTTTCCCTGTGTTCACCTGTCCTCTCTCAGCAACTAGCACAACACCTGAGTTTGACAAATGAGTGGCTGAATGAACAGATAGATGTTTTTAAATTTCTAAGGACAGGAACTGTGTCTTATGCTTTTTTATATCTCCCTGAGGTCCTGGGAACCAGACCATCACACCATATGGCCAACCTGAGTTCTGTAAGCACATCTGTGTATATACACACTACACACACACAGATATACACTCACACACACACACCACCCTTGCATACAGTCAGAAGATGTACTCACCGCAATTATATTACTATTACAGAGTCAAATTATTTTTCCCTCTTTTTAAAAATTAACTTTTGTGACTTTTTTCAATAAAAATGGTAAATATTAAAAGTGAAAAAAAATGTGGTACTCACAACAATCTTGCCCCCAGGCCCCTGGCTCTGAACACTGACTCCCAACCACTGGTTCTCCTTACTCTCCTTCTGCACATCCGCTAGAGGCAGGACACGGGGAATTAGGGGAAGGGAGTGGAGGGGCCTCCCCTCCCCCCGTCATGTGCTTCCCCCCACCCGACCCCCACAAGGCCCTCATCTCCCCGGTCGATGTCCACCCTGGAGCAGTCAGTCTCTTCCAGGCTCAGGGGGTAGGCAAAGAGTCCTCTGGTGCAATTCACCTGCTGCCCAGGCAGAGCCAGAGCCTGGGGAGCGCCCGCCAGCAGCCTGCGTGATGGGGCAGGAGTTAGTGGCTGGAGCCCTTCACCTCCCCAGAGCTGCCCAGGCCCAGCTCCTTGGTACCAGCCAGAGTGTTGGAGGACTCAGGAAAAGGGCCTAAAGTCAGTTTTCCCATGTCCTGGTAAGGGCAAATTAGTACACTTGGCCATGCAACCATCACTTTCCGTACACACATACTACCTGGATGAGAGACCACATACATAGTTCATACACACGCATGCGCGCGCGCGCGCGCACACACACACGCGCACACACACGCGCACACACACACACCCCCCAACTCAAGCAGCCTGGCCAGCACTGCTAGTTTGAAAGAACCGCCTATTCCCAACACCTGATTCTGACCAGGCCTTCCCTACCCACTCCCTGGCCCCATCCCCAAGCTCTGCCCTCCTCCTCAGCCATGGGTCAGTTGAAACCTTCCCAGAAATGCCAAGAATGCTGGGAGCAAAAGTAACAGGAGCCCAGACTGGCACCATAAGGTGGCCTAGGAACCAGCTTTGGAAGCCAAGCAAGAGACTAGAAATGGCTCTGCCTCCCCCACCCCATCATCGGGGGCCCATCAAGGACCCACCCACCACCAGCAATCCTGCCGGCCCAGGATTCTGTCGGTCATTCCGGCTGGTATGGAGGTAGGGGCAAGTGCCTCCATTCCTGCCCATTCTCCCCGCACATCCTGAATCCCCTTCCCCATCCTCCCTTCTCCTCCCCACGTCCATGATTTTCCCCACTTCTCCCACCCACCCTGCCCCCACCCAGTCTTCTCTCCTACCTCCCCCTCGGATGCTTTCCCAGATACAACTTTCTTGGCAGGACAATTTTCCATGATCACAGCCAAGGCTTCTTCCCCAGGGAAGGACTGTGCTGGGAATGGAGGCTGCCTGGGTCCCCTAGGGCTGAACCCCTGGACCAGGAGTGAAGGAGAGAGTGAGGCAAGGTGACAGGCACCTAGCTGGCTACAAGGATCCTCTCTTCGCAGAGGGAGAGACTCAAAGCGGCAGCAGAGCAAACCCCAAGGCCTCTCTCCTACACTCTTTTCCTCCGTCTCCCTTGCTGACGGCCAAGGCCTGAAGCTGTGCAGGGCAATATTGCAGACAGGCATTCGCAGGGCACCATGCCAGTTCTGATGGGGCACAGAGCCATTCTCCCTTCCCACAACTCCTTTCTCTTCGCAGCTGTCATCCCATGTCAGAGCCAGTGTCAAGAGAGAGGAGGGGGTGGGAAGTGCAAGGGAAGAGAGCAGACACTGGGCACTGATTAACAACAATTTATTGAGAATCTATCACCTGCCGAGCCCTGTGTCAGGCACTGATGAGACAAGGAAGTAATATTTAGTCAGCACGTACTACGGTCAGACCCAGCCCTAGGCTAGATGCCAGGGATATGAGGAACTAACGTATTAGACTCTCTACTGACCAGAAATTGACACGACATTGTAAACTGACTATACTTCGATTAAAAAAATAAACAGACTCTCTACTGGGTGCCGGGCACCAGGCCAGGCAGGTTACCTTCACCAGCTCATTTAACCTTCACAACAGTCCTCTGTGAGGATTCTTCTCCTGTCTTTCAGATGAGGAAACTTGCCCAGAGACATTAGTAGTATGCTAGAATTCAAACCCACATCTGCCTAACTCCAATACCCGTGTCTTTTCCACCACTCAATGACTCGCCACCTCCAGAAAAGGGAGACGGAGATGGGGAGAGGACGGTACCCTGAGCAGAAAAACAAACTGAGTGGCATAGCCAACCTTTGGACAAGTCTGCGGTGCCTCACCTCCACACACAGGAATGGTGACCCCTTGGAGGACCGGGGCTGTCTTATTCATCTTTGCACTTGCCCCCTAGGAGGTGTCCGGATGTGTTCACTGAACCCGCACATTATGTAGGCTCACGGAGGCAACCAATGCCTCAGCTGGTCTGTGCATAACTAAGTACCAGGAGAAGCGAACAACCAGTGCTCAGTGCTCACAACTCCCCTGGAGATCACGAGCTGGGGTCGGGCTGGGGGATCCACCTGGAGGAAAGAAGCTGAGTGCATAGCTATGCCCAGCCCCACGCAGTGGAGAAGAGAACAGACCATGCCTCCTGGAACAAGAGTTCCCACATGCAGCCACTCCAGTCCCTCCACCTCTGCCCCTGCCACACACTCCTTCCTGACTTTATCCCATGGTCCTCAGCCACCCCAGGCCTCTGGACAGAACAGTAGCCACAGCTGCAGCCACTGCAGAGAGAAAGACAGAGACATGCTGGAAGCTGGGAGCAAGGGACTCCTTGGGAACCTGGCTTAGTGGAGGCGAAGGAGTAGCCCACTACCTCGGTACCTCTCACCTCCCCACACACTCCAGCCTCCAATCCAATCCAGCCCTCTCTGGCTCTCAGTCTAGGTGGCCCTCTGGGGAGGGTGCTCGGCCTGGAAGGTTGGCTCAGCCCAGGGGGTACTCTAGCCAAGCCGTTGGATCGGGGCTCTCTGTAAGGCACTAAAGCTACTCTCCAGCTCCGTGGATCACTACACAAGAATAAAAGTACCAGCACTGTCACAGCGCCCACTACAGGCCTGTGCTATTCCCAGCATTTTCCATATATTAAGAACTCTTTCAATGCCCACAACTCTATATGGTCATACTATTGTTCATCTCCATTTTACAGTTGATGGAAATAAATGAGGCTGAAACCACAGCGCAAAGAAGGTTAAACTTCAAAGTCTCATCTCGGGGCCAGATCGAAATACATCAAAATAGGTGAGGTCTTTCAATCAGCAAATGCTGGGGCAGGTGAACTGCAACTCCAAAGCCGGGGGGACTTAGCAAGGTACCCACCTGGCCTCTCATGTGCCACCAGATAGCGGAGTGCCCCCTGCTGGAGCAAGAGCAGGGTGAGGGGGTCAGGCCCCTCTGGGAATGCCCCAGGCTTGGCTCTGGGAGACAGAATCAGGGGCCACCTTCAGAGATGAAGGGGAAATGACAAGAGACCAAGCTATTAAAAATAACCTAGAATTTGCCTGGAAATAGCTCAGAGTTCAGCATGTCCTACAAAGGCCTCCAGTCCTGGAACTCTGGCAGATGCGGGGAGAGAGGTGAAGGGAGGGAGACAGAGATGAGGGAGGAAGCAGAGAGAAGGCTGAAGAAGAGATGAAGTCAGTAGCTTTCTATCACTCCCAAAGTTTGGGGGACCACTGACCCTGCTCCCTAATGACAAAGGAAATGGAAGAAGAAAGATCAGAACTAGCCCCTCCTCCCTGAACAAGGCAAGGGAAATGAGCTCTGGGCCCTACCCTCTGCCCCCAGGGCAACAGCAGTGGGGAGAAGAGAGTCCCAGTGGGTAGCACTGATCCCAGTAATGGACACTTAGTGTGGCTTAGGGTCTGACCTAGGAGAGAAAAGCCCCCCGCCCCTGGTGGGAAGGGGTGGGAAGCTTTCTTCCCCTTCCTGCCTCTTTTTCACATGGCACACCAGAGCAGGAGCCAACTGCACAAGAAGCATGACAGTCACAGGCCCCACACACAACTGTGTCCTCCCCCGGGTCCCAAACTGATCAGAAACTAACCAGAATTGTCCTCTGCCCCTCACTCCTCCCCGCCTTCCCCCACTGCTGAGATTCCTGGAACTGGAAATTTCCTGAGGAGGAGAAGAGGGAACCGCCTGGCCAGCATCCTTCCTGGGTCCCCCTCACTGCTGCTGCCGCTGCTGCTACAGCTCTGGGGGGCTCTGTTCTCTGCCACTCTCGATCACCAACCACCTAGTACAGATTGCCAGACCACCCCCGCCCCCAGGTCTTCCGAGCCTCTCCTCCCAGCCTTCCCCGTGGTCTTGAGCCACAGAAGCAGCAGGTCTCCCCTGGCCTCCCAGTGTGCTGCTGCTCTCATCCCACCCCATGGCACTACTCTGGCAAGAAGATATTTATGGAGTCTACCCTCCATCCCTCCCATGGCACCTTCAACCTCTGTCCTTTCGCTCTTCTGCCCTAAGCAGAGGCAAAACGCTCAATCTCCCTCCCTAGGGGAGTTCAGTCCCCTGAAGGAGGGGAGCCACAGGCCCTGGGACTGGAAGGAGGATGCAAGTGGGGTGAAAGGCAAAAGGAGGTGGCTCCTGGCCAAGACAAGAACCTTGCTCTCAAACCCATCCCCAAAGCAAGACCCTGGGTCTCAGACCCAAGACAGACGAGACAAAGCTCTAGGCTGGGGTATCGGATACCTGTGGTCAGTCTGAGTCTTGGTGGGGTTGGAAGATTGAGAGATGGGGCAGGGGGGTGGGGTGACTGTGGCTCGGGCACGGGTATTCTGGGCGGGTGCGGTGACTCACCAGCTCTGGGGTCGGGGCTGCAACTGCCCACGCAGAGCCACAGAGAAGCCGAAGAGGCTCCCCGGCCCGCCCTCCTTGCGCAGGGCGCCCATCACGTCCAGATTGAAAGCTACAGCCCCTGGGGAGAGCAGTCCAGCGAGCAGGGAGCCGAGAAGGTAACAAATTCTAGGGGCCCCCCAAGGATCGCGGCCCGGAGTCCCGGCCATGGAGCGAGTCCCGGCTATGGTGCGACCCCCGCGCGCTCTCGCCCAGAGCCCCACGTGTTCCAGGGCGAGTCTCTGGTCTCCGAGTCTCGCTAATCCTTCAGGGGGGGTCTCCCAATCTATCGCCTCATCACCCCGCTCCTGCCACTCCGCAGCCCCAGCACTGGCAAGACGCCTGCTGCAGCAGCAGCAGCCCGGCGTCCACTCGGGCTCCCGCCTCCGCTCCCACAAGTGCCGTCCTCACCCCGCCCTTTGGTGCCGCGGCACGTGGAGGCCGCCGGGAGCCCTTGAGGGATGCCCAGAACGGCAGCTCTTGGTGGGACCTCGCTCCCCCCGCCCCCCAGCTCCACCTCAGCTTCGGCACCGCCCCCGTCAGCGTCAGCGGTCTCCCCTTCCTCCCACTCTTGCTCAAGCCTGCGAGTGGTGCAAGAGGCGGGGGGTGGAGGGGGGCGTAGAAATTTGGATAGAAAGGGGCCAAAAAAGAGAAAGAGAGAGGGGAGAGATGAGAAGTGGATGAGGCTAAAGGCCAGTGTGGGAAGACAGATGCAGACAGAAAGAGAGGTGATGAAAGGGTGGTGGTCTCGGGCCTGAGTCCGGTGTGGTGCCTTAATGCTCCCTTCTCCCCGTGGACACACAGAGCACCTCTTCTGCTGTTCGAGTCACACCCTCTCCCATCCCATTCCATCCACCCCTCAGAGCCCGGCAGTGGGTGGCAACGGCCGTGCTAACCACGTCGAGATGCTTCAGGGGAACAGAGGAAAAGACAGGCACAAAAAGAGTAAAACTGAGCAGGCCTGGAGAGGGGAGCAAAGGAGGCAACAAGAAAGAAAACAGAAAGAGAAAAGAGATGGAGAAAGAAGGGCAAGAGTTCGATCAACAAGGGCAGAATGAAAGGAGAAAACAAGGAAAAGACTGATCCAGGAAGAGGAAATTAAGTCGGGGGGAGGAGGGGCTGTCAAAGAAGGGGGAAGATGAGAGACTGGACCCTAGAGACGGAGGACAGGGAAGGGTGCCTCCAGATTCCAGACCCTTCCCAGGGTACATTTCCCACCCTCAAAAGGGGAAGGGATCGGAGGGGGAAGAGTCCTGGGCAGGGGCTGGCTGGGGCTTTCCAGGGATGTCTGCAGGGATCGGCAGACCTGTCCCTCTGCGTCTCCTCCCCCCACCCCCCAGGCTGAGACAAAGGCAAAGGGAGAGAGGACATTTTCCAACTCTGCTATTTATAACTCCAATCCAGAAATGGGGCCGGGAAGGGAGATAGGAAATAACTTGGCACAACTGGAACCTCACTTGCTCCCTCCTCCCCTTCCTAGTTCTCTTTCTTACCAGCTGTTGGTCTTGAGTATATCCATCTGTCCATCTTTCCCTTCTCTCTCTCACTCTCTGGTTTTGTCTCATCCCCAGCTCTGTCTTTGTCCCCTGTCTCGTCTGTGTCACTTGGAATCTTTCTAGACTATTTCCCAGTGTCTCTAATGTTTTCTCCACCCCTCAAACACTCTCATATTCTTAAGATTCTCTCTTTTCCCCCTTTCTTAAAAGCTCCCATACGTGTTTTCCCTAATTCTTCTTTCCATATTCCCTTTGACTCTCTTACTTCTTTGTCCAGGATTATACTAAAATAACAAACAAACAAACAAATAGGCTCTCACTCTGCTGGCCCTGGGACAGTCCTTGCCCTGGGTAAGTTACTATACATTTGAAGGTTTGGGTCTCCATTTTTGCAACACTCCCCCTGCAGGCCTCCAGGGGACTGGCACACCTCTACAAAGGTGCTATGAAGGTGATACAGCAGGCTGACCCCGAGATCCTACTTTTATCATCATCCAGATACGCCCTCTCCATCCCTTTCCTATCTCAGAGCCCAGACAACACAGAAGAGCCGATATGATAATGCAGAGGAGCGAAATCAGGATAGAACCCGAAACTCTGGACTCTCAGCCCAAACATCCAACCGGGCTCAAAATGCCTTCAGAGCCCCAGCTGCCTTCTTCTCTGTCTGCACCTGCAGCTTCTGCCTCCCTCCATCTCCACTCCAGCAGCTCCTGCTAAATCGGAGCCTGAAATCAGATGTCAAGAATCTGCTTCTGACCTCCTCTGCCCAAATATTTGAGAAGTCACCTCACCTGCCACAGGAGGAAGGAGCAGGAAAGGAGAGAGAGAGGCCGCCCAAAATCAGCCTGGCTATAAATAGTGGGGAGAGGGAGGGCGGGGGAGCATGCAGGAGTCCCAGACCAGCCTGGTACATTTAGACATGTAGGTTTTCCCTAAAGGGGAAGTGAGACCAGGTTGTTGGAATGGAGAGGAATATTGGAGGTCAAGGAGGGGAATGAAGAAGCTGGAGGAATCCAGATAATGGAGGCAGCTCGATATTAGAATAAATAACCTGCCAGAGAACTTTTGTATTTGAGTCTGGAGTTTGGAAATTCATTCAATTAAAACCAATGCTGATACCGTGTGATTCCACTCGTATAACACTGTCAAAATGACAGAACTGGAGAGATGAGGAACAGATTGCTGCTCGCTAGGGGACAGAGATGCGGGGGGGGGGGTTAATATACAAAGATAGCACAGGGAGTTCCTTCATGGGGATGAAGAGTTCTGTATCTTGACTTCGGTGGTGGTTATTCAAACCTATATGGGAAATAAAATTGCATACAACTACGCACACAGGCGCACACATATGCAAATGAATGCATATAAAAAACTGGGGGAAACGGAATAAAGCTTGTAGGCTAGTTAACAGAATTGTACCTGAGTCAGCAACCTGGTTCTGATACCGTGCCACAGTTACAGATGGTGTCACCACTGGGGGAGCTGGGGGAAGGGCACAAGGGAATGTACTGTTTTTGCAACTTCCTCTGCATCTGTAATTATTTCAAAATAATTTCAAAATATTTTAAAAAATTGATAAATGTCCGGACCCAGCAAAGACTTTGCCCCTTGTCTGAGTGGAAGCCGAGGTTTCTCCAGCCCCTCTGTCCCTCTTCCCCTCCCTCCGGAGCCCCTATTTTCCAGCTCCCCCAGATGACACATTTTCTAGCTGCTGTGTCTAGCTTAGGAGCAAACACTTTCAGAACACGCTGCAGGGTTTACTTCTCCCTCCACCTCATCTGGCAGCAGAGCCTTGGAGCATATGTCCCAGGGCCAGCCTCTTCCTCCCCAACACACACAGCCTCAGGACTTTCTTACCGGCCCCCACCCCTCCAGCACTAGAGGCCTTCTGTGGCCTCTGAATTCTGGCTGTAGCCAAAGTTCGAACTCTGGGAGTGGCTGGGAGAGAAGGAATAGAAATGTGATCGAGGGGAGTCCTTTGAGAAGTGGCTTGACCACTGTGGTCTTGGAGGATCCAAGGGAAAACCCCTTGCGCCTTGGGGAGAAGGACTGGGAGGTCACTTCCCACAGGGAGCCATTCAGACTGTCTTGAGGGCCCTTTTTCTTTGAGTGTGGGCTTCATGCCAACATTTGGAACTTGGCCACACCACCAACGGCCCCCTCTTGAAGCCCAGCCAGATCTCCCAGTATGAGAAGCCTTCTCCGCTCACACCATGTCCTCCCTCAGTCCTCACCCAACCCTAACAACTCAGCAGCTTCCGGCCCTAATGCTTAGCCCAGCCAGTCAGCTTGGAGATCGCTAATTAAAGCTAACTCTGAAGGAGACCTCCAAAGAACAGGGAAATGAGTGGAGAAAAGAATTACAGAGTTGCGTTCACCCATTCTAAGAGAAAGTAATCTGGGTGGGAAATTGTAAGCAGAGGTGGGCAGAAAAAGATTTCAAAGTTCAAGAGTCATTCTCCGGTTATGTATGCAGCTAGTGTCTGTCTCTACCAAAGGCAGGTGGACACTGAGGTTAGACAGTGAGCAACAAGGGTCTAGAACAAGAGCAGATGGAGGATGATATCAGCTGGGGTCCCCAGATGCAGGTACCCATGTCCTCTGCCCAGATCTAGGGCAAAGGAACAGCCAGCGCATGGGAGAGGAGGGCGGGGCTGATGTCTGCAGAGTCCTGGCACTCTCAACACTGACTATGAAAATGTCAGGAGGCTGTGCCAAGGTGGGTGAGGATACAGCATGGGCCTGGCACTCTCCATGAGTCATCCTCTTCCCAAAAGTCACAGACTCTCAGCCAAAACCCCCAACACCAACCCCCTCATTAGCTCCTGCCCCCTGTTTCACATTCTCCTTGTCACCGTTCTCTGGCACCCCTTCCAACCCCAGCCTGTCTCTCCCAGCTTTGGGAGTGAGGCACTGGGCATTTTCCAATCTGCCTCTGTTTTGCTTGCTTACTGCAGTTGGAAGCTAGAGCCAGAGGGGGCGAGGACCGGGCCAGGCTGCCCTGCGATGCTCTCACTCTTCCCGCTTCTATTGACCAGCCACTTTCTGGAGCAGAGCCTCTTCCCAAACACTCCTCCTCTGCCAGGATTCCCTTCAACTGATGCCCCACAAGTACAGAGGGGCACAGTGGCAGGAGACAGCGAGCCCTCCCTAAAAGTGCTTCTGGGCTCCCCCTCCTGGGGCCCCTCTCATGGAGTCTGCAGAGCAGCGCAGTGGTTACCCTGGGGATCTGGCATCAGACGGCCTGCGTCTGTGTCCTGGCTCTACTTCATTACTACACTGCCCTGTACCGCAGATGCTTCCCTGCAAACTGGGGGCGACTATTACACTTCACACGATTGTTCTAGGGATTAAATGAATTAATACATGTAAAGTGCTTGACACACAGTAGGTACTCAGGAAATGTTGGGGAGAAAGTACACATTTAAGCGCAGACACATACACACGGTATCCAACACTTTCATTCAGAAGTTTTATTTTGGCACTTAATGTTCTGCTTTATGTTCCCACTTAACCATTTCACTCACTAATCTTTTGACAGCTGCTTATCTCCCAGGACTTAAGGTGCTACTCTGCAAAGAGCTGAATGACTTAATCTCCAACTGGGACTCAGGAAATTCATGAAGAATGTTTTATTCTAACTCAGTCAGTATCCATTTCTTCCCCAGTCCCCACAAGCAGATGTAATGAAGTCACTTTTCAACTATGTCACTGAATCACCAAGTGAGAGCATGCCAAAGTTGGAAATGGCCTTAGATGTGGTTCAGCCCCGTGATTCTCACCTTAGGTGCACATTAGAATCACCTGAACAACTTTTTTTTAAATACCTAAACAGGCTTAATTAATTAATTAGTCTGAGGCCGAGGAATTTCTTTTAAAACTTCCCCCAATGATTCTAATGTTTAGCCATGGCTTACAGTCACTGATTTAATCCAATCCCCTAATTTTACTAGGAGAAAACCAAAATCCAGAGTGGGTAAGCAACTTGCCCGATGTCACCCAGCATGTCAGTGCACCGTGCACCAAGAGAGATTGTGAATATTTGTAACGTTCATCACTGCTTCTTGTTGGGGTTAATCTCAGGGCATCTCTCTGTAGTTCAGAAAGGTGTTACATAATCTACCTTTTCCTTGGCCAGCAGCGCTTATTCTTCACGTTAAGACTTAAGTGAGTTTGCATTCCCTGACCACAAAAGGACAGAGAGGGAACTGCACGTTCACCACACATAGCCAGCCAAATTAGCAAAGCTCCCTAGGAGGCCGCTGGAAGTGCCTAAAGTGCTTCCTCTCTGCAATGATCACCCAGAGGCAAGGAATTTGGCCGGGTGGTGCAAGCCCTGGGATTTGCTCCCACTTCCGGCTTTCACTGCTGCCAACCCACAACACTGACTGCACCGCGCCTGCCTCCTAGCAGCACGCTGCCCTGTATCCTACATCCCATGAACCTGGGGCAGTAGAGGCCACCACCAGGCCAGGCCGCGGGGGAGATGGGAGCAAGATGACCGGAGCGGAGCATCCGGGGCAGGCCCCGGACACCCACCTTGGTCACCGCTCCCCGAGACCTCTGAGCTCACTGCACAGACCTCCCGGGAGCAAGCTAACCAGGAGACATGCATCCTGCGAACCTGGGGAAGCAGATGCTGCCCCTAAGCCAGGCCTCGGGGGAGATGGAGACAAATCCAGGGATTCACACCGGGCAGCATCCCCTCCAGCCACAGCCACCATTGCCCACCCACCACACCGCACAAGGCTCCCAAGGAGCTGGCCCACCTGGGGATATGCCTCCAGTGAACCTGGGGCAGCAGAGACCGCCCCCAGGCCAGGCCACGGGGAAGGTGGGAACAAATCCCCTGGCTCTCACAAGGCAGCCCCCCCTTATTCCACCTCCACAGCTGCCACACCTGCCATCGTCCCCGCTGCTCCCTGACTGGGCCACACAGGCCTCTAGGGCGCAGTCTGACCTAAAGACAAACCTGGGGCAGCAGAGACCGCACCCCACCAGGCCACGGGGGAGATGGGGGCAAATGACTGGCTCCCACAGGGCAGCCCCCCTCCCCACACCGCCACCACCAGGGCTACGGCCTCTGCCATCTTCCTAGCCCCCTGGCCGCACTGCGCCCGTGGTCTTTCTAAAGTCGGTATAGAGGGAACATGTCTCAACAAAATAAAAGCTATTATGACAAACCTACAGTCACAATACCCTACCAAGAGAGCGGAAAGCCTTTCTGCTAAAATCTGGAACAAAGCAAGGATACCCACTGTCACCACTTCTATTCAATATTGTATTGGAGTTCCTAGCCACAGCAATTAAATGAGAAAAAGAAACAAAAGGGTCCAGACTGGAAAAGTAAATGTAAAAGTGTCATTATACGTGGGTGACATGATACTATATAGAGAAAACCCTGAAGGCTGTACACAAAAACTACTAGAGCTACTACCCGGCAAGGCAGCAGCACACAACATCCACACACAGATGTCAGGGGCCTTGCTTCACATGAAAGTAATAAACACTTTTAAAATTGCATCCAAGAAAATAAAATACTTAGGAATAAATCTGACCAAGAACGTGAAAGACTTACATGCAGAGAACTACAAAACACTGACTAAGGAAATTAAAGAGGACTTAAAGAATGGAAAGATATCCCAGGTTCTTGCACTGGAAGAATTAATGTTGTCAAAATGGTCGTCCTGCCCAGAGCAGTCTGCAGATTTAATGCAAATCCTATCATATCACCCAGGGCATTTTTCACAAATTGCAAGAAATCATCCTAAAATTTATATGGAATCACAGAAGACCCAGAAATTACCAAAGCATTACTGAAGAAAAGACCAAAGCTGGAAGAATAACCCTCCCAGACTTCAGACAATACTACAGAGCTACAGTCATCCATGGTATTGGTGCAAAAACAGACATATGGATCAATGGAACAGAACAGAGAGCCCAGAAATAAACCCACAAACCTTTGGTCAATTAATCTTTGACAAAGGAGGCAAGAACATACAATGGAGTAAAGACAGTCTCTTCAGTAAATGGTATAGGGAAAACCGGACTGCTGCGCGTAAATCAATGAAGTTAGACTACTCCTTCGCACCATACACAAAAATAAATTGAAAATGGCTTGAAGACTTAAACATAAGACAAGATACCAGAGACCTCTTAGAAGAAAACATAGGCAAAACATGATCTGACACACAACTCAGCAATGTTCCCCTAGGGCAGTCTACCCAAGCAACAGAAATAAAAGCAAAAGTAAATAAATGAGACCTAATTGAACTTAAAAGCTTTTGCACAGCAAAGGAAACCATAAGCAAAACAAAGACAACCTACGAAATGGGAGAAAATATTTGCAAATGTTTCGACTGACAAAGACTTCATTTCCAGAATATATAAACAGCTCATACAACTGAATGACCAAAAAACAAACAACCCAATTCAAAAATTGGCAGAAGACCTCAACAAGCATTTCTCCAGTAAAGACATACAAACAGCCAATAGGCACATGAAAAAATGCTGAATATCACTAATTATCAGAGAAATGCAAATCAAAACTCCATTGAGGTATCACCTCACACCAGTCAGAATGGCCATCATTCAAAAGTCCACAAATAAATGCTGGAGAGGCTGTGGAGAAAAGGGAACCCTTCTACACTGTTGGTGGGAATGCAGTTTGGTGCAGCCACTGTGTAAAACAGTAGGGAGACTCCTCAAAAGACTAAAAACAGACTTGCCAAAAACTTTTGATGGGGGGGCGGGCCAGGGCCAACAAACTCCCAAAGGCCTGGGCCTCGCCTCTTATTCCGCCCCAGGTCGCCTGTGCCCAGGAGGGTCCCAGGCGGCCTTCACTCGCCAGGCAGGCCCACCTACACAGGAAGGCCATGGCCTAAGGGCCAGCAGGTGGTGCTCCAGGGCCCGTCCTGCGCCCTCCCACCTTCCGGGGCTGCACCCGCTTTCCCAAACCCGCTTATGAGTGGCGGCGAAGATGCGGGGTTCAGTCACTACTAATGTTGGGGGGGGCACCACGAACTAGGATCGCGGACCCCCGACAAGCCTCAGGGTCCTAACAGGCCGCCAGGCCCGGGCCTCACCTACGCACCCCTCCCTGTCTGTGCGCCTCCCCACCTGCGCAGCCCAGGCCTCACTCCCGGCTCCCCGACCTGGGCGCCCCCATCAGCGCCTCCTTACTTACCTGGCGGCGGCAGCTTCAGCGACGCCAAGCGGCGGCCCAGACCCCAGGCCGTGTTCCTCCTCGGGAGCTGGTCGAGGAGCACCCGGCTCCGGCCCAGCCTCCATGCGCTCTGGGCCGGTTCCGGCGTCCGCGCGTGCGCGCCCCTCCTCCTCCCGCCCGTAGCGCGGACCCTCGGGCTGGCGCTCCTGCTGTACCGGACTTGGCCACTGGGGCCGGGAGGGGCCGGGCGGTGGGGCCGACCCACCCCGCCCACCCACCGCCGGCCCAGGCCAGCCGGGTCCCCATCCCCAAAACGGCCCCACCCCGCCACTGACCTGTCCCAGTACCCAACTAGAACCACCACCCACCCCGGGCCAGACCACACCCCTTAGTCCCACTCCCTGTGCTTGCCTCCCCTCCTCCCCATCACAGCCCCCTCAATGCTTAATTCTGTATTTTCTTACGCATAAAGTTCTTAGGCCAGTGGCCTTCAAGTTGGAGCACACCTCGGGGTACACAGAGACTACGCAGGGCACGTGGGCACAGGTAATATGGGAGACAGATTTCCAGATCTCCATTTCCCACGTGTTACTCCTCAAAGCACACCCGTGACATGAGGCTGTCCTCTGTCTGCTAGCCTTTCATGGGAGCTTTTTCACACTCGATTAAAAGCACCACCAAATCTTCATCTGCATTACGCTGTCCCCACAATGCAAGGATAATGATCCAATGTGAATTATGGATGTTGATATTGGTGTAGTCAGTCTGATGAGCAGTAAACACTTCTGTAGATTAGGTGATTTCCATTTTTTTGCTTTCAGCAAAATTTAAGGCGGACCTAATGACATTGTTATCTGAATTAACAATAAGAGTAGTAATTAATATTATCATTATATATTAATTATTTTTAAAATCACATAGCTATCACCAAAATAAAAAGTTATAATAGTAATAGTTTATTACTTTACAAATAATACTTTATTATTGTTGTTTTTTTTTTGACGATAGGTCTCTGTGTGATTTTTTTCACCCCTGTCTTGGAGGGGATATAGAAGAGTTCTGTTACATTGCTATAAAATAGCTCTTTCTTGCCCTCTCTAGTTTTTATAAAAATCAGCTCTCTTAGCACCTATATCTTTAAAAAGGAACACTGAAATACAATTTGATGTTGAACTACGTCATTCCAGAAACAAGAAATAGTCATCCTGTGTGTGAATTCTTAAAAGTCTTGCCCCTATATTAGGATGTATTTCAAATAAAATTTTACTTTCACACTGAGTAAATTAACAAATTCATCATATATTTCACATTTTGATCAATGTGTACCAAAATGAAACTCAATCTAAGAAATTATTTAATAGAGGATTGTGTTACTTAAAATTTAAAAATAAATTTATGTACACATTTTTGTTGTAGAAACTTACATAAAATATAATATTAATACATGAGTAAAACTTTGGGGACAAATGGAATGAATATATGATTTGAAGGTTAAAAATGAACCGTATGTAATCTCTGACTATTAAAAAAAAATCTCACTGATTTTCTTTAATGAATGATGGTGAGTTCAAATCACTATCACTTTAAGATCCTTTTATTCATAAAAGGAGAAATATGATTAAGTAATTGATAGTGAAATATGATGAACATTATACACTTAAGCTTATATTCAACAATTTTAGATACCAATTAAAAATATACTAGTGAATACTTGCTGTTTAAAAATTATTTTAGGTGTTAAGCAAGAAAGGATGTTTGAAAATCACTGGCTTGGGGATTGCAGGGTTTTTTATTTGGGTATTTTATAATCACTTCTGGAAAAAGATGTGCATGTTTTTCATAAACATGTAACTGCAAGGCCCTGAGCTGCCATTTATATGCATCTGGTCACACAGACAGCAGACCAGACATTCACTATCTGCCTTATGTTTGGTCTATTTCCTGTGTTTATTCAGGTACTCCTCTTGATTTAAAGGTGATGAATGATATTTCTATCAGTTACAGTAACTTAAAATATTTGCTCAGCAAGACAAGATTTGGCATTCTGGGGTGTTTTGTATACTATACTAATAAGTTTTCTAAATGTTCCCCCTTATACTTATCTGTTTCATTTTTGCAGGTAACAGAAACGAAAATAAGCTCTGTCCTGAACTTCCCAGCTGTCATGAAAGAGTCGGTAAATAAGAATATCTCTGTTTTGAAAATGATTCATAACCATCTTCTAATCACAAAATTCCTACTTAATCTGGCAGGTTGTGGAAATATCTGGGCAACTGTTCAGCACCCCTTGCTTGATTTATAGACTAGCCACCTTGTTTTGAGAAGCACTTCATTTAAAACATGCTATGCAGTTAGATGCTGAACTTGAGGAGTCGACAGGCTGAACTTGCTAGGAGGTGCCCGCTGCCCCAAGGGCCCAGGGACATTGGCCACAGTGTGCAGAGGCTGTGAACCCCCTGCAAAGGCCTGGGAACTGGAGTTCCTTTCTTCAGACTTGTCTGAAGTCTGCACCTGCAGTCCAGGTGTCTCAAACATATTAGAAATATTTCTTTAAAGGCAAACAGGGAAAATGTTTAGTAATAAGAAACAAAACCCTAAGTGGGCTCTGGAGACAGAGGCTCACACTCACACCCTGTACTTCCACTCACTGAGGATAATGTTTCCTCCCATGGTTGGTCGGTTGGTTGGGTTTTATTTCTATATTTGAAGGGTTAGGACAAGTTGTACAAACAGTAGGTACGAGGTTAATATTAATATTAATTAATTTTAGTCCTTTCTCAAAATACAAAGGATTTTGAAGAAAATTAAAGGGAAGATTTAAAGTCTATTTAAAAGATAAATCTTACTTTCCATTACCGTGTTAAAAAAAAAAAAAAAGCAGCTGTGAAAGCAGTTAAAACTCTTACCAGGGATGTCCTTACACCCTGTTCCATCATCCTTGTGGAGAGAAGTCACAAGCCACGGGCCTGAGGCCCAAGGGGAAAACCCCCCAGTGCAGGATGCCCAGCCCCCCACAGGCCAGCTCCCCAGCCTGCCCCGAGCCCGCAGACAGGTTGTGTGACCATCATTCTCCAGATGTGCACACATTTGCTTTGCACTTTTGGAAGCTCGAACCATGTCCTCGGGTCTCCCAGAGGGACACAGCAAGCGCTGGCAGCCCTGGTCTCTGGGCTTGGTACCTGGGCCTGTGCCTCCTCCGTCAGCATCCGCCCCGGCCTCTCACCTGCCCTGTGACCGTCCGTGGGAACACGGCAGCTCCGTGTTGGGGGCTGTCCTGGCTGTGTGGGGCTGAGCAGCACCTGTGGACTAAGTCCACCTGGAGCCAGTAGTGCCCCCTCCCCAGCTGTGACAACCACAAATGGCCCGGACTTTGCCTTTTGAGAACCCCACATCTGGTGGCCTCCCCAGGTGTCCTGTCTGGCTCGCTAAACATGACACTCATGGTCCTACAGAGGATGTGGCCCCATGTGGCCTGGGTGGAACCTTGGTGCCGGGATCAAGTTGCCTACCCAGCTCATCACTGCAGTAAATGTGAAAGAGCCCCAAAGCTGTGTTCTCTTACTTCTGGCTGCTTCTTGAAGGGCAACTTCGAAAGGCTGAGATCCTTCTTCTGAGTCTGGGGCCAGATGTGTTGGCTGCATGTGGGTTACACTATGCAGGCTTCACCAAGAAGTAAAAAGGCAGTGGAGTCCCATGGACCCAGCCTTCCTAGTTGCAAGCCTTAAAGTAGCTGCCAGTCACTGAGGCTGATTATGATCTGCCTCCTGTTAAGTGTGGCCCTGATTTGGGAGAGAAAAATAACCTCTATTTGAATTAAACTTGAATATTATGACAAAAATGATCAATTGCTTTAAAGATCCCCAGATTTGGTTTTTTAAGTGCAAGAATGCAAAACTTGAAGTAACACGCATCATTCAGGAGGGCAGGCACCTGTGCGTGAGGGCTGCTCAGTGACCCTGTGGGCTGGGCTTCCGTGGCCTCCAGGGTGGCCTCCCTTCCTGGAAGAACATGTCTCCTTGGCTCATCAGTTCTTAATGAATCATTTTGTGGACGTTAAACATCTCCTATGGAAGTTATCCCTAATATTCACAGTAAAGAGGAGCTTTACAGCATCCCAGCTCACTGAAGACAAAGCTAGCAGCAGGCCTGGCACCTAGTGGCTCATGAGCTGTCCCCTTCTGGGAGCACCTGCCTTCACTCAGGCCAGGCTCCCTGCTTTGTTTCCAGGTGGATGAACTTTCCCAACAGACTAAACTCCTGACTCCTAGACTCGTCCCCTGGGAGATGGGGGTTTTGCCTGACGAGTCAGCTGGGTGAGGCATCTGGCACACCCACGTCTGCCTGTCTTAGCCACGTCCCTCCCCAGCTCTGCCAGCATGAGCCCCCGCGTCAGCCTCGGCTTGGCTCCAGCCTGGATGGAAAGAGGGGCCTCCTGCATCCCAGCAGCGCTGCCCCCTCCTCACACCCGTCCATCTCTTTACTGCTTTACCCTTGTCTCATCTGGAGACGACAGTTAGAGCAAATTAGAGGGCAGGGAGTCAATCAAGTCTGTGATCCCCTCTGCCTTTTCTCTTCTTCAGTTCCTAATATCTTTTCTTCCTCTAATTATTCAGCATAAAATATATTCCTACAGCCACTAGGCACCACTCCAGGTGTCAGTGATTACCAAGGAGCATCAGCATCAGCTGTTACTATTCGCACGGTCTTGATAGCACAGGGATGCAGGAGAATAGACTAATTCCCCTTGAAATTTTGCTCCACTGAAGCAAAATGCTCTGCTGAATCTCGGCTGTGTCTGTTGAATGCAATTTAAGATGTGTGTGGTTGCTGAGGACCCTGGGGTGTAATCTCTATAGTGGTTAAGAGCGCTGGAGACAGACCTCCCAGAGTCAGCTCCCACCCCTGGGACAGACCACTTAACGTTGGCAAGTCTCGGTTCGTATTCTGTGCAGTGGGGACACGTGAGCATGTGCAGCACCCACCACAGTGCCCGGCTCAGTGGACAGGAGAGACTGACCGCGCACACAGGGAGGGACACCTGTTACCCTGCCAGCAGCATTCCTACGCATCTTTAATTTTGCAGTTAGTGCTCCAAACAGGGTATGTGTGCGGCAGCTAAGACGGCTGTGGCTTTCAGAATATTCCCCGATGCTCACAAGCACCTTTCACTTGCTGCTTCCTGTTGTCCATCGTGTCTGGGGGACAAGAGGGAGGAGGAGTGACTTGAGGGCTTTCACTAGTTAAGTTCGGTTACTTGAGATTGAGCGCCATAGGGAGGTCATGAGTATAATTATTGATAAGAAAATAATGTTCAGAATGATTTTTCTTCAACATCAACTTGCATTCTTCTGATCTGGTGACAATGTGGCGTGGCATGAGGACTGGTCTCAACGTAGTGTGACAGCTACTTTCCCTGGTGCTCAGCAATGACTGTTTATCAGTATATTGGTAGTCATTCAACTGGTTTTGATTTGATCCAGGCTCTGTCAAGTTTTATTCTTTTAGTGACATACTTTTAGCTTTATGTCTTAAAATTAATAGATTAAGAATAAATACAGTATAAAATATAAAAATATAAAGAACTTCATTTTATGGAAGGACTATTCTGGTAATATTGCTAGTGGGATTAGTTATTATCAAGGTTATTTCTCTGGGAGAACTCAACTACAAGACACGTGCTTTATAGAAAGAGCTATAGCACCATCTTGTGTGAGATACAAATTCAGTGCTTCAGTCAAGGTAGTTTAATTAAAGTGATGACTATTTTTATTTCTTACTGACAGGCCAAGTTCAGTTTATTTTTATTATTATAGTATTATAGGCTCAAATAAGTAACTGGCTTTAGAATTTGGTTATTTATATTTTCTGTATGTTTGCTCTTAGATGCAAGCACCCAACGGCCTAATGTATGCACAAAATTGTGCAGAACTTGGAAATGCTGGATTCCATGTAGCTGAGGACACAGAAAGTGTGTTTCTGTAGAATTCTTGTGATGCTACACAGCTTATGGTATTTGATGTCTTTTACTCATTACCCACTCAATTCTCAGGTATTTCTTCCCATTACAACATCCACAATTCTAGACGCAGTGTAGAAGTTCCTGTTAAACACATGTAGACGTGCTTCTTGATGCGCAAACTTGAATTTCGTCTGTTTTGAGAGAAGGGATCCAGTAAGCACAGCAGGAGAACAGCCATAAAAGCCTGGGGGAGGTAAGTGTCTGCA
The DNA here is from genome assembly GCF_009834535.1 of Camelus ferus. NCBI lineage: Eukaryota > Metazoa > Chordata > Mammalia > Artiodactyla > Camelidae > Camelus > Camelus ferus. Next base: position 22,408,754 of record NC_045707.1, read on the forward strand.
GCTGCAATGGCATGGGCACCAGGGCCGGAGTCCTCAAAGCCAGTGACTGCACAGCTCGGTGTTCACGTTAAGGCTGTAATGATCCAATCAGGAGCACAAGGCTCGACTTTCATCAGATAACTATAGTTCATGGAAACTATCCTGACTATTCTATTAAAACAGGAAAAACTGAGAAATGTTATAGATTATTCAAAATTTAAACTCATAACCACAAATGTTTGCTAAACACATGTTTAAGTACATAATCAAATGCAGTTTGACGCGTGTGGATTTAGGGAATGTTATTACCAAACGTGTGCTCTTCAGTGTGGTGAACTCACACAGCCCACGTGTTTCCAAGGCGTCCACACACCAAGCCCCGAGTTGTTAATGGATATCCTGCTGACACATGCTTCCAGTTTCCTCATAAAAATGTGAATAATTTAAATACTTTTTCTTATTTTAGGCAATTGAAACCAGCCTACAGAAGTGACAGCACTGTATTCTTCTGAAGGACAACAGCCGGGGGACTTGAATTTTCAAGCTGGAGACGGAATCACAGTTTTATCAAAAAGAGACTCACATTTTGATCGGTGGGAAGGAAAGCTCCGAGGTCAAACTGGCATTTTTTCCAGCCAACTCTGTTACCATGAATTAAAGTTTATATTATTTCCTTCTTTGAGAATTACAAGAAAATTATTTCTACACTCACAGGATTTTCTATCCAGTTAAACAATGTTTAATACAAGCTCAAAATCTCTTCTGTTTATTCCATAAACTTTTACCCTGTATGTTAAACATTTTGTTCTTCTATATATAAATATTTACCTTACATATCTTTAAATACTTTCCACTAATTTTATTACATATACTATTTAAGAGTTAATGTCTTCCAATTTATATGGTCACATTTCTTTTGTGTTCATTTTCGAACATCCGTAAACATTTGATTTGGCTTTTTGTATGTAATGGCTTTAATTTGGGAAGCTTAAGGATGGGGGCATGAATTCTAACTTGGTATTAAGTAATAATTAGAGTTGTAGGTACTAACTAGCATATTAATTCTTAAAATTATTTCTATACCTTTAAAAATTACATATATATGTTTCTTGTACACATATGTAACATGCTATCACAAACAAATTCAACCATTATTAAAAGAAGATGACATCTATTAACTTTTTTCTTTGTGAGGTTATGTTCATTTGTAGCAGTAGAATAAATTTATGTTGACATGGTTCTGTTGTCCTTAAATAAATGTTTTTAAATGCTGTTCGTGTTTCGTAAAGTAACCAGAGGTCTGTGTTTGGTCTGCAGGTTAAAACTCACCTCCGTGATTGTACAGCGAAATTCTTTTTTTCAGTTTTATTAACATAAAGTTGATAAATAAAATTGTAAAATTTTAAAGTGTCTGTGATTTGAATTACATGGACGTTGTGAAAGGATTCCTACTGAGTTAATGAACACATCCAAAATCTCACATACTTTTTTATTTGATGAGAACCCTTAAGTTCTACTCTCTAGCAAATTTCAGTCATAGAATGCAACATTATAATTGTAGTCACCACACTGTACATTAGATCCCCAGAACATACTCCTCTTACAAACTGAAAGTTTGTACCCTTTGATCAACATCTCTTAATTTCACCCACCTCCCAACCCCTGGTCGACACCAATCTGGTCTCTTTCTATGAGTTTGGCTCTTTTGTATCCCATTTGAGATCATACAGTATTTATTTGTCTTTGTCTGATTTATTTCATTTAACATAATCCCCTCAAGTTTCATCCATGTTGTTGCAAATTTCAAGATTTTCTTCCTTTGTTTATATATATATATGTATCATTTTTTCCTTATCCATTCATCTGTTGATGAACATTTAGGGTTTTCTGTATATAATAACATGTCAGCTGTAAACAGAGATAATCTTACTTCCTCCTTTCCAGTTTGAATGCCTTTTATATCTTTTTCTTGCCTAATTGCTCTGGCCACGGCTTCCAGTATAATGCTGAATAGAACTGGTGAGGATGGATGTCCTGATTGTTCCTGATCCTGGAGGGAAAGCTTTCAGATTGTCACTGTAGAGTATGATGTTAGCTGTGGGCTGGTCAAACATGAGCATGGTGTTTAATCTCCACATATTTGTGAACTTTCCAGTTTTCTTCTTACAATTGATTTCTAGTTTTATACCATTGTGGCCAAAAAAAAAAAATGCTTGATATGATTTCAGTCTTCTTAAATTCCTTAAGACCTATTTTGTGCCTAACATAGACTCTATCCTGGAGAATGTTCCATGTTCACTTGCGAAGAATGTGTATTCTGCTGCTATTGGATGAAATGTTCTGACGTGTTCTTTAAGGCCAGTGTTTCCTTACTGATTTTCTGTCTGGGTGATCTATCCATTGATGAAAGTTGGGTATCAAAGTCCCCCCTCCCATAATTTTGTATTGCTATTCTCCTTTAGGCCTATTAGTATTTGCTTCATATATTTAGCTGCTCCCATATTTGGCACAGAAATATTTGCAAATGTTATAGCCTCTTGTTGAATTGACCCCTTTATTGTTATATAATGACCTTCTCTGTCTCTTATTACAGTATTTTGATTAAAGTCTATTTTTTCTGATGTAAGTACAGCTACCTCTGCTTTCTTTTGTTTTTGATTTGCGTGGAGTATCTTTTTCCATCCCTTCACTTTCAGTCTGCATGTGTCTTTAAAGCTGATGAATCTTTTGTAGGTAGCATATAGTTGGGTCTTATTTTTTTTAATCCATTTAGCTACTCTGTGTCTTTTGATTAGAAAATTTAGTCTATTTACACTTGAACTAATAATTGATAGATAAGGACTTACTATTGCCATTTAGTTGATTATTTCTTGGCTGTTTTGTAATTCCTCTGTTCCTGTCTTCCTCTCTTCCTCTCTGTCCTTGTGATTTGATAATTTTATGTAGTGCTATTCTTAAATTCCTTTCTCTTCTTCTTTTGTGTATCTACTGTATATTTTTGCTTTGAGTTTACCATGAGGCTTACAGAAAACATAAGTCTGTTTTAAGCTGGTAACTTTGCACACATATTAAAGTTCTCCATTTTTACCCCCCCCCCACATTTTATGTCTTTAATATCACAATTTATCTATTTTTACCTGTGTATCCATCAACAAATCATCATAATTATAGTTACTTCAATGTTTGTTATTTAACCTTCATACTAGATTTATAAGTGATTTCACCACCATCAGCATTAAAATAGGGGAGTATTCTGAATGGAACTATTTTTAATTTTACCAGTGAGTTTTATGCTTTACTATGTTTTCCTGTTACTAATTTGCATCACTTCATTTCCTCTTGAAGGACTCCCTTTAGCATCTCTCGTGAGGCAATGTTAGTGGTGATGAACTTCTTCAGCTTTTGTTTGTCTGTAAAACTCTTTCTCTCTCATTTAATTCTGAAGGACAGCTTTGCCAGGTAGAGGACTGTTGGTTGATGGCTTCTTCTTTCAGCATTTTGAATATATATCATCCTGAGAGACTTCCTGAGTCAGGACATCTGTTTCTCTTCCCAGTTTAGCGAAGTTTTCAGCTATTATTTCCTTGAATAGGCGTTCTGCCTCTTTTCCTCTCTCTTCTCTGGAATGTCTTTAATCTACATGTTCGCCTGCTTGGAGGTTCCTGAAAGTCCCCTAAGTATCTTCACTCTTCATTCTTTTTCCTTCTTGCTCTCTGCTTGAATAAATTCTACTGCCCTGCTTTCAAGTTTGTTGATCATTCCTGTTGATCAGTCTAGTCTACTATTGAACTTCCCAGGTGAACTTTTCAGTTCAATTATTTTTATTCTATTTTTCAGTTCTATGATTGCTGTTCTGTACTTTTCAATATTTTCTGTCTCTTGTTGAAGTTTTCACTTTGTTCATGCATTGCTCTCCTGAATCACTGAGCATTTTTATGACAGTTATTTTAAACTCTCTCTCAGAATAAATCATTTCTATTTTATTATGGTAAGTTTCTGAAGATTTAGCTTGTTCTTTTGTTTGGAATCTATTCCTCTGTTTCTTCATTTTCCTTGACCCTCTCTGTTGGTTTCTGCACATTAGATAAAACCACCACCTCTCCCAGTCTGGGTGGAATGGTCTCCTGGAGGAGTTGAACCCTGGCAGTCAGCCAGCCCTGAGCTCCTGGTTGTATCTTCATTAACCTCTGCGATTGTCCAAACTGCTATCTTTCTTTTAGCGGCTCCCTAGACCCATCAGTTTTCCAAAGGGGAAACTCTCACGCAGCGCCTAAATGTGGGTTGATTGGAAGCTGGACCCTCAGACAGGACTGAGAAAGTGTGTAATACGGCCCTTTCTATAGAGAAACTTGGAGATGAGTGTTTTACTTGCTCACCCCATGCTGAGCTGTGGGGTATAACTGAGGGGGGTATTCCTGTGTCCATTTAAAAAGCGCACCTTTCTTTTAGTCCTGTGGGACTCAGGAGTGGAAGTCCTACAGGCTACCAAACCTGGGTTACTGGGGGCCCATCTCTCGAATGGCAGCTATAAAAGCTGGGGCACTAGATGTGTGGGCAAACTCCTTCCAGGGAGATGCTTGGTTTTACTGTTGGAGTGAGCCAGAGGGAGAAGGCAGGGCTCTGGGGAGGGTCACAGCTGGCACCTGGGTGTGTGCTAATTAGATGCAGGGCCCCAGGCGGCCCTTTGCAAAATCTGCAGCCAAACCCCTTCCAGGCAAGTGGAAGCAGGAAGATCACATTTCTACCTGCAAGCTCTGAGCTGGGGCCTCTGGGAGGAGCCCAGCAGGTGCTGGTGCTCCCACTGGTTCCATTTGCCACACTCCTGTGGGACTGGTGGACACAGGCCCTGCTGACTTTCAGAGCGCAGTGACGTGGGAGCTTGTCCCTTGGATGGAAGCCTTAGTTAAGGTGGGGGGGTGTGAGTTGTTCAGTTTAGACCCCTCACTCCAAAGGGAGAAGCTGGGAGTTGGGGGCCCAGTCAATTGCAGAGCACTGCGCTGGGGGTGGGGTTTATGGTGGGGATGTGCCTTTCCTACCCCTTCTGATGTGGGTGTTTTGTTTCCCTATGTGTAGGAATCACTCAGCCAGGCTGTGGGTTTCTCTCAGAGGCAACTGCTCCATGAATAGCCATATGCTCAGTGCCTCTGTGGTAGAAGGGACATTCAGGAGCCTCCAAGTTACCATCTCTGTCCTTTTAAGTTCTTTCTTGAACTTCAGACCTGTATCTCCCAACTGTGCATTTGACAGCTCTGTTTGGATGTGTCATAGCACCTCAAAACTCGCTCACCCGAGGTAAAGCTCGCCCTTGCTTTCCGGCCCCTAAAGCCTGCCCCTCCCGTGGTGCCCATCTTAGGTGATGGGAAATCCCACTTGTTACTGAGTCCAAACTCATTCTGCTCACTGCACAACAGGCCAATAAAATGGGAGATGAGGTGCTGGGCAAGGATAGTGACTTTATTCGGAAAGCTGGCTGACTGACAGGATGGCAGACTAATGTCTTGGAGAACCATCCTACTCCAGTCAGAACAGTCTCCTTTTATACAGGAAAATGCGAGGCGGTGTGGATGGTTGTTGCAAACTTCTTGCCACAGGAAGCCTTTGTTCCTGCAGCTGTCCATGTGAGTCAGGCCTTGGTGTCCCTGTAAACCTCCAACAAACAAAGGCTATTTTCTGTTTTGCAACCTGCCATCTCTGCATCAGTGTACAAGTGCTAACATCCTAGAACAAGCTCTCCTGTGCATTGCAGGCTAAATGCAACACTGTTTTACAAAAGGTGCAGAGCTAGCAAGACTAAGCCTGGAAAACAAGGCACAGTGGTGAAAGCCACAGGAGCAGAGCCAACACGGAGTCCGATTTGTTCTTTTCCATTACAGAGGGACATGGTGACAGCCTCCTGGGGATTGGCTGGAGGCGTGGCCTGCTGAGAGCAGCCTGGTGATTGGCCGGAGAGGCCGCAGGGGTCACAGGGAGGCATTATGATGGACCATGGGCGGTTATAAAAGCCAGCGCCGCTGCCAAGGTGAGTCATAGCAGAGATGGCCTTTCTGGTTCTCCTGCTACTTGTGGCCATGTCCTCAACCGCCTTCTCCATACCCACCTCTGACACACTCCATGCCCATTCCTCTTGCCCTGGGACCCTCACCCACACCAAGCACTCTACTGTAATCCTAGGGTCCACCTTCGGGCCCCTCTGTGGGCCAGCAAGCCCACGTACCCACACCCAGGGCCCCCTGTACCTGCATGGGCTGGCCTGGCTCCTCTCCTTCTGGTTCCAGCCCCGCGGTGGGGGATCGGGCTCCGACAACAGGAGCACAGCGGACCCCTGCCCATCCTGGGACTGTCCCTCCCAGGCCTCTGCTGTCCCAACACAGCTGCCAACCAGCCAGCCAAGCGACCACACAGAGACATTTGACAGAGGGCAGCTGCTGACTCCTGTGCCGCACTCCCCAGGACCTCCTCCAACTGAGCTGCGGGTATCCGGCCCCAAGCCTCATGTGGATGCACCGCAAGTCATGTTTTGCCTCTGGTCATCAGCACCTCTGCTGGTCCTGGGTCAGCTGGCAGGAAGAGGCTGCTACACCGTGGATGAGGAAGACATCCTGCCGATCCTCATGCGAGCCGTCCCCTACCTTGGCCCTGGCTCCCTTGGACATCACTCCCTCAGACCTCACTCCCTCCCTCTCAGCCCCAACCTCCTCCACGAAGGGAAGAACGGGTACCATCAGTCCAGCCTGCCCTACAGCCAGCCAGCCAGACGGGAGGCCGAGAGACAGAGCAGAAACAGGGACCTGGACCCAAAGGCTGTCCTGAACCTGACACGGACTGGAAACATCCCAGGCCACCAGCCCAGGCCAGGCTCCATATACCTCTGCTGCAGCCAGAGTAGTCACATCAGTGGTGCTCCAAGGAGGCGACGGCGGGCTTTGGTAAGGGCAGGCACTCCAACATCACCATTTTGGTGCCCAGGACCCTTGAGAGCATGGTCCTCCTCCTTATGGGTCACTGGGCTGAGGTGCTGGCGGGCCCCTGGCCTGGGACCACATTCCACTTAATGTCCTGGTTCTGTAACACCTGTGGGGTCATCTTCCTATTCAGACTCATCTTGGAGAGGAGAAAGGTGCCAGCAGAACAGGAGCCCAGGGTCGTGGCAGGGAGGGAGGGGCGTGGGCACATCCCAGGGGATCCACCGGCCCTGAGCATAGAGGAGTCCTTGGCTGAGCTCCAGAGGCTGCAGGTGAGGTATTATGAGTTGGATTGGGAAGTGGAGGCCTTGCAGCAGCAAGAAGAGTGGTGCAAGCAGGAGGCTGAGGTCCTTGCAATCAAAAGGACCTTGGAGGGTTTGCTCAGTGAGGTGTCTTAATTCTTCCCTCAGCAGCAGGGGGTGCACTCAGGTGGGGGGTGAGTTGGGGGGAAAGGGGGTGGGGAACATGGGAGGAGAGCTTCCCATGCATGTGAATTGTCAGTAAATAACGTGTTGGAATGCAAAACATGTCCACGAGTGATGGTGGCCCCGGGAACCACATCGCACGGAGTCCTCACACCCTTCAGCGGGCTGGTGTCCACTAGGCAGGTGCCTCCATGGTTGTGAACTACAGAGCCAGCACCATGACACCCTGCCCGACCTCCTGGTGCCAGCACCAAGTGGGGTGCCTTCGGATGGAAAGAAACCAGGTGGGGGTTCTGCTCCCGGTGTTTCTCCAAAGACTGCTTCTGGCCTGAGGCAGCCAGTTGGTTGCAAAACTTAGGTTTCCACCTGACATTCTGGCTCTGACCTCCAGCCACAGCAGCAGTGCCCCTCCACCCCAGGGTCCTGCATGGGGCAGGCCTCAGATGATCGATCATGGGGGAGGGACCAGAGGCAGGATCTCTACTCTCTGCTGCTGGGTGGGGGCATGGGGAGAGGGGGCGAAGACAGCTGGCCATGCACTCAGAGCCACAGAAGCCCTACAGGACTGGGGGGCGGACTTGCTCCGGCTGCTCTAGGTTGGACGAGCGGGGCTGGCTGGACAGAGCAAGGCAGAGCAGTTTTCAGATGGGAACTGGGAGACCGGAGGGTGCTGGCAGATGTGGAGGGAAGTGGCCGCTTCCAAGAGGCAGAGCTGAGAGTCGGTGATGAGTAGGGACACTGAGGGACTGCGGGCGGCAGCTCAGGTGGGTCGGATCCATCTCCCAGGAGCCACCCCAGCAGAGTCCCCTCTCACGTCCTCGACCAGCTGCGAGACCAGAGAGTGACCGAGTCAGTGTTCTCTGATCCCGAGGGGGCAACACGGCCCACCTGGCCGGGTGCTCCATGCAGCAGGGCCTGACATAAACTTGTGGTTGGTCACAATGTGATGAAACAGCACTGAGTTTCATAAGTAACTCTATAGTTGACAAAACATCTTACGCACATGAGTCTTACTAGTCACCAAAAAATATCACTGTCCTTTCTGCACACACCAGAACACAGCTGCTGTGGCTCAAGGATATGCCAGTATAAGTAACAGTCCAGCACCTAACACAGTTTCAAAAACCAGTTACTTGTAGGTAATTTATATTACAGTTTTTTTTTTAATGAAAATAACACAGATTAGTGGGAAAGAGTCAGTGGCTCCCAGATTTAAATAAAAGTAGAAATCTTTACTATTAGAGCAAGAGAAGATTAGAGATTAGAAAAAAATAAATTTTTTTAAAAAGATTAGAGGTTAGAGATCTCTAGATTAGACTGCAATGAAATGTACACACATAATTTATAAATAAATGATAAGGTGACCTCTCTGCCTCAAAAGAAATTCAAACATTAAGTTACCTCCTGATAAATACCAATAAGGGAAAGAGAATGGAAACAGGAGTTCAGAGAGAGGAAAGATGCTAAACATTCAACTGTCAAGCAAGAACTAATCGTATGCTTATTTATATGAATGATCCTGGACACTGAATTTCTATGGATGGGGGTTCCCGTTGGATGCTTTTAGAAGAGAGAAAAAGAAACAGCAACTATCTACTCTTGAATTAAAATATTTACATGCCACACTTCAAAAAGAATAAAGAGGTACAGAGTTTTTCAAAATTCATTAGAGAATTTTAATGCAAAACAGTCTGAAGACCACTGCTGAACTAGAAGGAAACTTGTTCCACTTACAACCTCCTTCCTGTGACCGTGTTGGCAGCCTGTCCTGCTCGCGCAGGCAACGCTGCTATGCGTGAGTACACAGAAACCTGGATCAAACAGCAGCCATGCATTACACTTTTTTGAACCACATATGAAATAAAAATTGCAAGTGATATATGGTATTTTTCTTTCTTTTTCTGGCTTACTTCACTTAGAATGATGATCTCTAGGTCCATCCATGTTGCTGCAAATGACATTATTTTATTCTTTTCCATAGCAGAGCAGTATTCCATTGTATAAACATACCACAGCCTCTTTTGTATCTAATTTACTTTTTAAAATGTATTTTACATTTTTTTTTATTGAGTTATAGTCAGTTTACAATGTTGCATCAATTTCCAGTGCAGAGCACAATTTTTCAGTTATACCTGAACATACATATATTCATTCTCATTCTTTTTCACCAAAAGCTACCACAAGAACTTGTATATATTTCCCTGTGCTATACAGTATAATTTTGTTTATCTATTGTATATATACCTGTCAGTGTCTACAAATTTTGAACTCCCAGTCCGTCCCTTCCCACCCCTCTCCCCACTGGCAACCTGAAGTTTGTATTCTATGTCTATGAGTCTGTTTCTGTTTTGTGTTTATGTTCATTTGTCTTTTTCTTTTATTTCTTTGTTTCTTTCTTTTTTTTTAGATTCCACATATGAGCGATCTCATATGGTATTTTTCTTTCTCTTTCTGGCTTACTTCACTTAGAATGACATCCTCCAGGGACATCGAGCTGCTGCAAATGGCATCATGTTGTCATTTTTGTGGTTGAATAGTATTCCATTGTATAAATATACCACCTCTTCTTTATCCAGTCATCTGTCAATGGACTTTTAGGCTGTTTCCATGTCTTGGCTATTGCAAATAGTGCTATGAACATTGGGGTGCAGGTGTCTTTTTGAAGTAGATTTCCTTGTGGATATATGCCCAGGAGTGTGGATTACTGGGTCATATGGTAAGTCTGTTCCTAGTCTTTTGAGGAATCTCCACACTGTTTTCCACAGTGGCTGCACCAAACTGCATTCCCACCAGCAGTGTAGGAGGGTTCCCTTTTCTCCGCAGCCTCTCCAGCATTTGTCATTTGTGGACTTTTGAATGATGGCCATTCTGACTGGTGTGAGATCATACCTCACTGTAGTTTTGACTTGCATTTCTGTGATAATTAGCGATATTGAGCATTTTTTCATGTCCCTGTAGGCTATTTGTATGTTTTCATTGGAGAAATGCTTGTTTAGGTCTTCTGCCCATTTTTGGATTGGGTTGTTTGTTTTTTAGTTATTCAGCTGTATGACCTGTTTATATATTCTGGAAACTGAGACTTTGTCAGTAGAAATACTTGCAAATATTTTCTCCCATTTCGTAGGTTGTCTTTTTGTTTTGCTTACGGTTTCCTTTGCTGTACAAAAGCTTATAGGTTCAGTTAGTTCCCATTTGTTTATTTTGCTTTTATTTCTGTTGCTTGGTTGGGTAGTCTGCCCTAGGAGAACACGGCCGAGGTGAATGTCAGATCATGTTTTGTCTATGTTTCCTTCTAAGAGGTGTGTAGTGTCTTGTCTTATGTTTAAGTCTTTAAGCCATTTTGAATTTATTTTTGTGTATGGTGTGAGGGAGTAGTCTTTTTGTTTTTTGAAAATGGAGCATTTTGGTATGGTGTGGAAAAGCAAAGAAACATGAGGATGGGAGGAAAATGCCTTCAAAAATGACATAATTTCCTCCAGGAAATGGAAAAAGAAAGTCCCCATTACAAGGCAGTCCTGTTTAGAAACTGTATATCGGACATAAGAGTTATGTTTTTGTATTTAATATCTTTGTAAATATGCTTTCTAGTCACAGAATTACAGGCGCGAAATTCATAATAGATACTGATTGCCTATAAATGTCTCTCAGTAAGATGTCAAAGGCACTGCTGTGTTAACAAACTGATTATTAAGTAAAAGGACAAAGTGCGCCAGAGTTGGTTTGCTAGGATATTTCATTCAGGTTCCAAAGCTAGGTTCTTATGACATTTCTTTCTTCAGGTGGAATCACTCCTGACTTGGCAGGAGGCAGTGATGAGAAATCATACAGCAGTAACAACATTCATCCTGCTGGGATTAACAGATGACCCAAAACTACAAGTTCTGCTTTTTCTATTTTTGTTCCTCACCTACATGTTGAGTGTGGCTGGGAACCTCATCATTATCACCCTGACACTTTTGGATTCCCATCTTCAAACTCCCATGTATTTTTTCCTCTGAAATTTCTCTGTCTTAGAAGTCTCATTCACCACGGTCTGTATTCCCAGATTCCTGTATACTCTGACAACTGGAGATAATACTGTTACCTATAATGCTTGTGCCACCCAATTCTTTTTTGTTGTCCTCTTTGGAGCAACCGAATTTTTTCTCCTGGCCGCTGTGTCCTATGACCGCTACGTGGCCATCTATGAGCCCCTGCACGACATGACCACCATGAACAGGGTCTGCACGGCACCCGTTCTGTGCTGTTGGTTTGCGGACCTGTTGATTGTCCTCTCGCCTCTGGGCGTGGGCCTCTGGCTGGAATTCTGCGACTCGAATGTGATTGATCATTCTGGCTGTGATGCATCATCACAGATAACCTGCTCAGACACTGTGCTGATAGAACTGTCTTGAGTTTGGCGGTGCTGACACTCATTATGACCTTAGCGTGTGTAGTCCTCTTCTACACATACATCATCAGGACCATTCTAAGATTCCCTTCTGCCCAACAAAGGAAAAAGGCCTTTTCCACTGGCTCCTCCCACATGACTGTGGTTTCCATCACCTACGGCAGCTGCATCTTCATCTACATCAAACCTTCCACAAAGGAAGGAGTGGCCATCAACAAAGTGGTGTCTGTGCTCACCACTTCAGTTGCCCCTTTGCTGAATCCATTCATTTATACCCTTTGAAACAAACAAGGGAAAGAAACCTTCAAAGACACAGTAAAATGGACTGTGTTTCTCACAAAGAGGTGACACTATTGCTGTTTTTTTGAGACTGACTTAAAATTAAACCTGAATAACCCAGGAGCAACATTCATGAATTTGCCAAATAAATAGTTTCTTCCGATTCTGTAGATTAATCAAGCGAACCCTCTCCCAGGAATTTTCTTTTATAATCCAAACGCCAAAATCAAGCTCCTTCTTTCAAGTTTATTTTATTCAAAATGTTTTTTTTTTCCCATTAATACATGTTCCAGAGACTAGATTCCCAAAATACTCAATGTCATAAAAGGGAAATAAAGATACACGAAGCTGTATGTCTGGGCATATGGCCTTCTCGTGATGTGGAATATAAATGCCCAGAGAGCATTTCTCACTTGTTAGGAAGACTCCAGTACCCAGTGTCCAGTTGAACAAGAGTAATTAAAAATTCTTCACCAAAGCTTAAAACATGGTCTTAAAGAAAAGTTTGCACTCCAGAGCTCTCTTTGTCATGTTAAAATGTCCATTTTTTAGGAATGAGTAAAAGGTGTTAATGGGGAAAATTCAAAATCAGTGAAGACAATAATTTTAAACCAATTTATCTACAAAAATGTTTCTACTGGCCTATCTAGAAACTATGTGCATGTACTGCATCTTGAAATATCTGATTACAGAAGAGAAGGAACAAGACTTTTGAGTGCTAGAGTCGTCTACTGACACGGCCCCTGACGGTGCTTAGACACAGACCCCAGGAGAACAAGCCCTGACTTTAGGAGTAGGGCGAGTAAATCTTACCAGAAACATAAACATGAAGGCAAAAGAAAAATTTTAAGAAGATGATCTGGGAGAATAGTTTCATAGCCTTGGGTTAGGGAAGAATTTCTTAAATTAGATATAACAAACAATTGATAAACACAACTGCATTAAGATTAAGAAATCGTTCACCAAAAGAAACCCATTAACAGAGTCAATAGTAGAAGATATTTGCAACTCATATAACCCAAAAAGTAATTAAATTGAGAATATATAAGGAATTCCAATAAATCAATAGGAAAAAGACAGATAACCCAATGAAAAAGAAGTGGTCAAGAGACCGGAATAGGAACTTCAAAAAAGAGAAATATAAATGGCTAATATAGGTATAGAAAATTCTTCACCTACATTAGTAATTACAGAAAGCAGATTAAGGTCACATGAGTTCCCTAATTCAAAAAGATACATGCATCCCAACGTTCACAGCAGCACTGTTTACAATAGCCAACCTAAAAGTCCATTGACAGATGAATGGATTAAAAAAGATGTGGGTGTGTGTGTGTGTGTGTGTGTCTGTATACACACACACATACACAATGAAATACTATTCAGCCATAAAGAGAATGAGATAATGCCATTTGCAGCAACATGGATGGACCTAGAGATTACACAAAGTGAAGTAAGACAAAGACAATGACATTGCTTATATGTGGAATCTAAAAAATGATACAAATGAGTTTGTTTGCAGAACAGAAACAGACTCACAGACATAGACACACCAGAGATGGTGATACTGGAAATAATTCAAGTACTTTGAAATCAGTTTGGCATCACTAGTAAAGTTGAAGCTATTCATACCAGTAACCCAGCAATTCCATTCTTGGAATATATTTCATAGAGAAAATTTCAGACTGTGTCAGTATAGCTGTACATTTCATAATTTCCCCAAAATGAAAAATAAATTCCTGTCAGCTGAATGAATGAATAAATTATGGTAAATTCATACAATGGAATACTATAGTGAAAATGAATGACTCACAGCAGCACAAATGAATACTAAGCAGTAAAATTGAACAAAAGCAAGACAGGAAAGAATACATACAGTGTAATCCCAAATTTATAAAGTTTGAAAACAGGCAACACTAAACTATATTGTTTAAGGATCTATACTTAAGTAATAAGATTATTAAGTGTAAGCAATTTAATTTGTTGAAATTTCCTCATATGCAAATGCAGATAAAAATAAGAACAGGCTGCAAAGATTTCTGTGAGGACTAAATAACTTACTGCATGTAACAGACTCAGCCTCTCCTTTAAAAACAATAGAAAACACTTAACAAGCAAAGTTACTCATATTGTTCTCCTTGGTCTTGCTGTTAATGTTCCTGGTGTTAATACTGCTATTGATTTTTTATCTTTGGAAACTTCTGTGAACACAAACCTCTATCCAAAACAAAGGTTTTAGCCACATATGTTTTCTCTTTTTTGAGTCTGATCTTCGTACTTCATTCTTATAATATCAGGTGATGAACACGAGGAAAGGAATGGACAGAAAATAAGATAATATTGATTTATGTTTTGGAGTGGGTGGTGAGTGAATGACTTAATCATCATTTGAGAGACGGTTTGATTTCTGATGAATCTGCAAGTACCATAGGGGCCACCCATCCTCCTACAAATGAAAGGGCCCCTAATTGTGCTGACATTACAAAAATAGCTTAAGAAATATTTTCAGAATGTGGGGCTCTTCAGTGACCCTCAAATTGCGTCACCAGTGCAGTAGCATATTTCAATAATAACTAAGCTATAATTTTTCTAACCATCCTCAGAGGTCTCACCCCATTGCTCTCAGCCTCTTTCTCGGACTCTTAGGCTGCAGCTGAGTCTCTCGTTGCACTTTTTTTGGTCTTTTTTGCCAGCTTTATTTAAATATAGTTGATATATAACACTGTGTAACTTTAAGATGTTCAAGGGAATAATCTGATACTCTCATTGCACTTTTAACACAGTCTCCCTGGCCCTTCTCCTCTTAGATGTGTGTCCACATCCTGCTCACAGAGTTGTCAGCAATTGGTGTTCATTAGCACCTTCTGAACTTGGGTCCACAGGGCACCTTTAGCTTCTTTAGGAAATTGATCCCCATGTGCCTGCTCTAAATAAGGAGCAGATAAACTCTGGGTCACTCTTGCTAACACGGAATTTGCACTGTTCGTATCTTAGCTCCTTGAAAGAGTATGGCAGGATAGGATCAGACAGTATAAAGAAAATATGCTAATTTTTCACTAGTTGTAGACACATGTGTGAATCTCATCTTTGATTCATCTTCTCAAATCAACAAAGTAAACAGACCACTGCAGTCATTCAAATTGTGAAGAGCACGAGCACTTTATGTTTCCAGTTCCCAGAATCACCAATATTATCATCTTGTGGACATAGACCATGAAATTATACTACTGTGAAGTTCTGGAAGAAAACACAAAGCTACAAAGCTACTGTTAAAACTCACAGGTGAGTACATCAGGGAAGTGAGATCCAGATCTGAGAAAACCAGCTCAAGGTTCAACCTCACCTGGTCCCTCCGTACTCACTTACGGCTGTCATGGGAAAATTATCACTGATGTCTGAAAGTGTATGATTTTTCTAACTAACTATGCATGTGGATTAGATTATCCCTTAAAATGTCCTTTGCCACAAGAATCTTCAAAATCCGATAAGGCTAAAGATGGCAAATCAGAGTTTCCTTCCTTGTGCGTCACTAATTTATCTACAAAGGACAACTGTAATAACAGTGTTAGTGTCAACCTCCTGCTCTCTGTGTTCTAAGAGCAGTGGACACACATGTCTGAGATTAGAACCAACTTCTACTCCCACATACTATTCAGGTATCTTCAAAACTTCCAGCCAGACCCATTCTGAGAGATGTGTCCTGTGGCTGCCACAGTCTCTCTCTGCCTGGCAGTGTGCCAAATCAGTGCCCAGAAGACTCCAAATACGGCAGCAAAGCATAAAGTTTAATGCTTATCAATATGATTTAGTGATGACCGAGACCTGGACAGAGGAAAAGACTCACAGGATAAAATGACAGAGTCAGGAAACAAAGGTCTCAGAATCTTAAAGGCCAGATAGGCACCCACCCCACAAAATTCAGAGAGGTAGCAAGAAATCAGAGTTGGATCTGGGATCTGCAGCATCGCCTGCACTGGGAGAATTTCCACAGGTTACTTACAGAGGGAACCAGGAACTAGTATGTGAAGGAGATGAGGGTCAGTGACAGACACATGATGAAGTATCAGATAGTATGTGAAGGGGAACACAGAAAGAAAAGAGGAACAGACAGAAACATTTATACAAGAACACAGAAGTGAGAGGGGTAAGTCAGCTAAAACGATTTAAGTGTTGGAAATTTATGAACATTTCATAAGAAAGGACAGGTACAGACAGTCATTATTGGGTGCCATGTCTTTCCTAAGGACCTAGGAACAGGAGAAATGACAAAAACTTCATGAATAGAATCAGTGTTTTGCATTTTGTTGCCTTTATCCCACTGTATGAATCTTCTATGCACATCCTTCATGTGTGTTTTAAATCTGTTTTATTCTTTGTGCTTAAATCAATTTGTATTGATGTTTTACTGTGAAAATATTAACCCTGCCAAAAAAAAAAAAAAAACAAGCTTTATGAGTCAAGCCACTTGCACAGGAGCCTTGGGGCTTTGAAAGAGCCAAGCCCAGTCCAATGGGATGCCAGTTCAGGGTCAATTTGAATGAAAGGCAGGTAACATGACCTGCTTCTGTTGGTTGCCATTAACTTCATTTTTCCTACCCTGGGAAACTCCAGTTGTCATCATTGATCCTGCCTTTTAACCCTTAGATCTACTGAGGGCCAACAATGAAAAACCGAACCACATTTACTGAATTTATCTTGCAGGCCTTTACAAATCGACCAGAACTCCAAGTGGTGATATTCATCTTTCTGTTCCTCACCTACATGTTGAGTGTCCTGGGAAATTTGACTGTCATCATACTCACTCTGATAGACCCCTACCTCAAGACCCCCATGTATTTCTTCCTCCAAAATTTTCCCTTCTTAGAAATTTCCTTCAGGGCCATTTTCATTCCCAGATTTCTAACCAGTATGACAACGGCAAATAAAGTCATCAGCTTTGCTGGCAGCCTGATTCAGTATTTTTTTGCTATATTTCTTGGGGCCGCGGAGTTTTATCTCCTGGCTTCTATGTCCTATGACAGCCACGTGGCCATCTGCAAGCCTCTGCACTACCCAACCATCATGAGCAGCCGAGTCTGCGTCCAGCTCGTGTTCTGCTCCTGGCTGGGGGGGTTCCTAGCTATCTTTCTCCCAGTCATCTTGATGAGCCAGGTGGATTTCTGTGCTTCCAATGTTCTGAATCACTGCTACTGTGACTACGGGCCCCTCCTGGAGCTTGCCTGCTCAGACACAAGCCTCTTAGAACTGATGGTCATCTTCTTGGTGGTTGTGACCCTGGTGGTTACTCTGGTGCTGGTGACACTTTCTTCTACATACATTATCAGGACGATTCGGAGGATCCCCTCTGCCAAAGGACAAAGGTCTTTTCCACAGTCCCTTCCATATGATTGTCATCTCTCTCTCTCTTATGGCAGCTGCATGTTTACGTACATTAATCTTCCTGCAAAAGAAGAAGGTGTTTTCAACAAAGGAATAGCTGTGCTCATTACTTCAATTACTCCCTTGTTAAACCCTTTCATTTACACTCTAAGAAATCAGCAAGTGAAGCAAGCATTCAAGAACACCACCAAAAAGATTGTGAAGCTTTAAATATCTATCTATATATATGTATCTCAAGGAAATACATTCCACTTAATAAATATGTACCGAATGTCTACTATATTTCAAGTGCTGAACCAGCACTTGAGGACAAAAGTATAAACGGCATATGCCCTAATTTCAAGCAATCTATGATCTAATGTGATAGAAATGTGTGTAAACTGTAAATTGATGTCATAAGTTAAAAAAAAATAATATGGAAAGTGTTACTAGAGAAAGTTGACTGAGGATCCGTGAAAAGAACAATTGGAAATAATTAACTGCTTTCTGGAAATTACTTGAAATTTAAGAGGCAAACTTCCTGCTTATTTAGGAGTGGGAAAGTAAAAATTTAGAGCAAGAAAGAGATCATAAAGGTATTTATTACAAAGTGTGGAGTTAGCTGGATCTTGGTGAGCCAAGAGACGTTTAAGAAAGGAGGTGATGTTATCAGCATTGTCTGCGAGGAGGTCGAGCACGGGCACTGCTCTTCACCGGGGAGCGCTGGAGACCATGCTTCTATCAAAGTGTCAATAATTTTTTATTCTCCTTTCCTTTTTCATTTCTGTTTCAACTGTAGCCATTGTAACTTCCATCCTCCCATAAAGAAAAAAAGCTTTACATTTGATCCACTTTCCTCCAAATGACGTGAAAATTCTCAAGATTTTGTCAACTTACACATCCGTTTTCTAGAAGTTATGGTTAGGTTTCTAGAGGGAAGGTTAGAATCCTCTCACTTCTCCTGTTGGTGGTTTTCATAAACTGACACTTTTTAAGGTTATGAGTCACCGACTCTCCCTCTTTGGTAGTCTCGCATAATTCTTTTTCTATTGTGATTTTATTTTGATCTTTTTGTTTATTTTGTTAGGTATTATAGAGGACAAATTCTGTGATATGACTTCATTTGTTTAACTTGTTCCCAAATTTTTGCTTTAAAAAAAAAAAACATAAGCCATGGATAACTGTTTCTTAAGTAGAGAAGAATATAAGGTATTCATACAGTTTTATGTCTAGAATGCTCCAAATTTTGAGTCTCTGCAACCAACTGGAAATGGACTACCCTACCAAGAACTCTACATGGAGTCAAAGGGAGAGCAAATTCAATCTGAATCAATGTCAGTGGAACAGGGCATTTTGGAAATCTGAGTATTTGTACATTGTTTGGTACTATCCTAATTCATTGCAGAATGCTGATTACTGTTTGGGGTACAAATGGAACATCATCTGATGTATTCACATCTGTTATACGTTGTAGTAACACTGAATGGCACAATGCTCCTCAAGCACTTAAGGAGCAAACTGTACTGGACTGATCGTGAGACCAAACTCCCAGAACCCCAGAAAGCACTGAGGAGTGTACGGTATTTTTAATAAATGGCCTCTTATATAAAGCCACTGCTGTTTTGAATATCTGGGTTTCCTTGGTGGATAAGCTAGAGATTAGTGGTGACTTTCAATTTATTCCAACTTCACTGAACTGTTAATAAATAGAGAAATGTTCTTAAACAGCCACACCTGAATCATTAAGTTCCCCCAAATCGACATTCCTACCAAAACCTATGATGAAGTGGGAGACAACGCCACATTGTGGTTGAAAATACAGGCTTTCGCTCAAATCCTGGATTCTCAACCTTCTACCCAAGTCTCCTTACAACAGTTTTTCACCTCTCTAAAGCTTACTTTTCTCAACTCTAAAATGTGGATAATAATAGTGTCTATATTTTAGGATCGTTTTGAGCATTAAATGAGATAGTATTAAAAAATTTAAAGCCATTGCTAAGTGTTTAATAAATGATATCCATTATAACAGTATGGTAATAATAACCAATGTCCTTTTCAAGAAACTCAGGCTTAACTGGTAAGAATAGGTATTAAATTGTTTGGTTTAACCCGAGACTGTAAAGATGTTGGCCATTCTACTTGCCGCAAGGCCAGCTTGTTTCCATTCGTCTTCTGTCCAGCTGCATCCTTGGTTAGCCAGGTCTAACCCGCACTTCAGATAAAGCCAATCAGAACATCTGGCAGCAGACTGTTAGGACTGGGCTACTGCCAACTCCCCGCGCCCCAGACGCCAAGTATGCAGAGAGAAAGAAGAAGACTACTTGTGTAAGTCAAAGTTCAAGAATATGAGCCAGGGCTCCACCCAGTCTTCATAATAAAAGCATTTTGAAATGAAATCAGGAGGGAATGTGTCACCTTCTACAAGAGCTTGTCCAGAAGACAAAAGAAAAAGACAAGTCATGCTCTTCTGAAACTGTCTACCTGGCTATCTTTA